>NW_015374010.1:1711191-1819786 GCF_001272555.1 Dufourea novaeangliae | reverse complement strand
CCATTCCCCCCCCCCCCCACTTCGTCGTTGCCATCGGGTTTTGCTCCTACACGTACCGCGTTACGGAACCGCGCGACTCTCCGCGAAATTCCCGTGTGACTCCGAACACCGCCACCGAATGGGTAGGAAAGTGCTCGGGTAAAGAGATGCGTTCTTCCGCGAGAAGGCAGGAACGGGAAGAAAACGAAGAAGACGAAAAAAGAAGTATACATAATTCTATTGATCCGGGTTGCTCTCCGACGGTGCCCTGTTTCACCGGCGGATAAATCTAGCATTTAGCTTCGCTGGTACACCAGCGTGTATCCTACAGGTGGAGGCGCGTGCGCATTACCAGCCAGCATCAGTAGATGTCACAGACATACACAGCTACGTGACTGAACGGATATGCAGACTGTCTCTCACACCGTATTCATCCGGCGTGTGTTGCACTTTGCAGCCAGAACCGAGGGAATTGTTCAATTCATCCCTCGGATCGTGCTCTCTCACTCTGGTTCTCATCCCCTTTTCGTATCATCACCCTTCTCACTCTCCAACCCCGACCACCGTCACGTTTTTGACGTTCGTGGCCTCATTTACGCATCTTTTGGTACCGTCGGCCCCGGTAAATAGGACCAACTGCAATTATGCATCCAACCTACGCCGGTTATATTTCTGATGGATATTAAATACTGGAACACGTGATATTCTAGTCTGTTTTTGCATATTCGAACTGGTATTACGAGAGACAGTTTCTGAACTAGCGGTACAGGCCAGTCACGTTTGTTGACATCGGTGTTTGAACGGTCAGGTTGGGCTAGGTTGCGAGTTTAGATGCGTGCTTTGCATGTGGCGTATACGCAAGTAATTCGACACTGCGCACGAGTATTGTTGTAACCGGAAGTGACACGAATAATAAGAGGGAAACGGTTAGGTGGAAGCATTTCGTACTACGAGAAGTCTTAAAGTCAATTACATTAAAGGAACTCGATAGCAGGCCCACGCACATCCCCTATTGATAGAAAAGTGTCGCGGGATAGAAGTGCGAGAGTAAACATTAATCCTGTAAAGTGTAAATCATTCTACTCACGCTATGCGACTGGTTCCGCCGAGGCTGGTTCGTACTAAAAATCTTTTCACGGTCACTAGCACAAACACCGCCGCGAGACTCCGTTTCATCTGTGTTCAATGACACCGGTGTCCCTTGCGCATTTTCGCATCGGTGTGGTCGGTACGATTCCACGATCTACCGGAAAGGTCTTCGGTTGGAAAACAAAACAGTGGCACGTTTCGCGGTATGACTTTGGTCGCGTTCCGAAACGTAAGCGGAACTACGCAGAAACTCGAACTCTCATGTTTTCTATCGAGTTCATCGACTATCGATCCAATCGACGGATCACGCGAATCAACGTATCAATGGTTGAATCGATAATCGAGGTTAGGAATGGCCGGAGGTTAAGAACGGTCGAACGTTAGGTACGGAGGACGAATTAATAAATCGCGATGCACGCGTGTCTTTCAGTTTCTGTATTACGCGCGTGTATTCGCGGACGATAAGTGTACACGGTGTGTGAAACCTACCGACCGCACTGATAGCTTGGGGTGTACTGAACATGAGGAGAGGGTTGGAAAACGACGTGGAACCGAATCTAACCTTACCCCATGGTGCGGCAGTGGCGCAGCATGCGCCCTTCGCCGACGTCTGCGCGTTACCGGCGGGGCTTCGCTCCAAACTTTTCCCCCCAAAGATTTAAGCAATTACGAAGGAAAACGGAACCGGGATTAACTAATGCGTTCGATTCCAATCGGATAGCCGTTACTTTCGAGCGAGAGTATCCCGATCCGAACCGGAGGATTCTCTAGTCCTGCCCTAGGTTTCTTACCGGGATTTAACCGAGCGCAGGATAAACGTTCTGCGGTCAGCGGATTCGAACTTTCCGGAGTTTTAACACCGTGTACGAATACCAGGTGGATATCCGTGGCACGGAGTTTGTTAACGTTCGAATCAATTAACTTCGATGGGACGACCGACTGTGTTCTATTTTACTTGTTCCGTGGAAAACTGAAAATGGAGAATGGAAGTAAAAGGATTACTGGCGGTTTAACGTTGGACTTGATTCAAATTACTTGGAACAGTGGAATATGTGCGTAGTGATTCGTTTGAGCAGCGGACGCTTACTTTTACAATGATGATCAATTATGTGAGTAGAATGATAAATTTTATGTTTGAAAATTACGTAAAATTTTGTATATTTTAGGTGTTCAATTTGGAACTAGGGTTTAAGAAGTAGAGTCATAATGTGTACTTGATGAATAGTCAGTACTCATTATGATTTTTATACATTGATGCATGAATATGATTTTTAATCAATTTGGTTTCTGAATTCTGTCACAATAATTTTTGACAGTATCGATGCGTTTCTTATTGGAAGTACAGTTTTTTCCTCTTTTTTTGCCTTATCGTGGCGTAAAGTGCGCCATCAGTTGTACCTGTGTCGATAATTCAGGTCCTGTTCCTATGTAGAGAAAATATCAAATTCGAACATATTAAAGGAACACACTAACAATAATAATTAGGAAATGTATAAATGTTTCATAAATGTGAAGAAAAATTTTGTAACAATTTACAGAGAATTATCATATAATATTCGTCATTTATCTTATGAGTAATCCAGTTCTCGATACATGTAAATTCTTTACAACATAAAAGACATTCGTGGTCTTTCTGACTATATGTTACAAATGTAACGAACATGTATTAACATATACTTTAAACAATTTACTATAGGAAATGAGCGTAACTAATCATTAGTTGATAACATACAGCCAAAGCAAACAAGATATGTATAAGGTAAACATATCACGTAAGATACACAGATATAGAATACCGACTCTAAAGTTTGTATAATATATTTTCGTATACGCGCTCTTGAAGCCCACACAGTATTTTAGTGTAGCGTCCAACGTTACCGACAATCACGAATACGAGTAGTTCTTAGCGAGAATAGTGTATCTGTATATTTCATTTGCATTCCGCGAGTCACAGAGGGTTGAAATGGGTTTGAGTAGATTGGAGCTTTATTGATTATGTCTACCAATTTCAAACAATAAACTTTACTGTGATAGCTAAGTAAACCTCATCGACCTATCTCCACATCGTAATACGGCGAACATCCCATTATATTTGTGTTCATTGTTTCTGTCATAACGTCCTAGTAAAAAATCTTCAGATATAGAATATACAGATCAGACATCCGTCCTTCATACCAGAAACGATTCGTTCATTTTATCCTGTGCTATTAAACTTTCAATGGAAAGATACGAAACGTACACTTACATTTTTATCATTCGATAACAAGATTGAAAAACAATTATTTCCTATATCTGGCACCGTATAAAGATTCATCAGGCAGAAACCAATCGAACGTCGAGCAATCAACCGGCAGCGTAATCCGATTCGAAGACCGACTATTTTGGGCGGGTCTGTTCAGCTTTATGGCTTGGTTAGTCTTGGCTGGTCACAGCAGCTTATTCGACAGAAGCCAGTAAGGGTATATCAATCCCGTCTCGATTGCAGTTGAGTAGACGCTCTCCTTAAATGAGACTGTCGTGTGAACAACTTTGAAACGAAAAAGTGCGAGAAAAGTGGTTGGACCGGTTCACAAAGTGCTTTTATCGACACTGCAGAAGAGGGCGTTCGAAAATATGTCGCTGTTAAATGTCCTCGTTAGTTACTTGATCCCGGTGGTCTGCGTACCGGTGACATTTGCCGTGCCACAATTCTACGACATGACCGATTCGCCGCAGTTTGCGACCTTGAACACCGAGGCTACCACCTATCATGACAATCTTGATCTGGACGTACAGAACGAGACCACGAATATTTGTCATTGCCCTAATGCAGATCTCACGTTGAATCACAACGACAACAGTAACGTGGTGGTGCGAAGTATCATTTCTCATTACGATCTCATGGAACGGAAACCGCCAATGCGGGACGATTATGTCTACACACCTGGTATTGGGGCGCATAAACTCCACACCAGAGCGAAGACCTGGAATAACGCGCGAAAAAGTTGCAAAGAGGAAGGCGCCCATTTGGCTATCGTGAATTCGAAAAGCGAAGCTCGAGTAAGTCGACCACTGTTCAGTCACTTAAGGATCCTACATTCTATTATTTTTCTTCCGTAGGTATTGACAGGGATATTCAATCGAATTGGCCTAATAATCGGTACCGATCATCCGGACCATGCGTTTCTGGGTATACACGATTGCTACGCGGAGGGCGATTGGGTCACCATTTTGGACGATTCGCTCGCCGAGGCAGGCTACACCGATTGGAGCAACAAATGGGGCGGACAGCCGGATAATGGGGGTGGAGGGCAAAATTGTGGAATTCTTTTAAAGGACGGCACGCTCGACGATTTTCATTGCCAGACACCACTACCATATTTTTGCGAGCTGCCTTGTTAACCTTGTTTAGCTAATTGTCCCTACCGCCACGGTTACAGGTTAGAAGGAATTTGCAGTCTCATCCCTGATGCAATCTGATGATCCTCATGTTTATAATTGATTGTGGTTTAATGATGCTTAAACCGAACTCTCTGTTTATCTTTCATATTACATAAACTAGTACGCTTTAACTCTCTTTGTTCCCCCGAATTATTTTTTAATGGTGTTTTTTGCTAATAGGACGAAAATCAAACTGGCTAGTGAATGGTTCCAACAGACAATATACAAATCGGAAATAAGCGTACAAACAATGGAATGGATGCTTTACTTCAATGACTGTTAATCAGGACGTTATTTTTGTTTTGTTCCAACGAAATTAAGAAATAAATAAATTGACAGATAATACATGATTTCGACATTGAATTACTAAGTACCTGTCGAGTGCATAGATTTATTATTACAGAACAATGATTACGTGGAAATGTAAATAACAACAGGATTGCGTATAAAGTATAATTACAATCTATACACGATGGTGTTCATAGAACGTGGCGTTAAGTCCAGTTGAATTGTACCTTTATCTGGATCCTTTAGAGTGACAGAATCTGGGATAGATTGACTGGAACAGGGAACAAACGCTTAATTAGAATAAGCTTTCTGGTGCTTCTATGTATCTTACACCTCTACAAATCTTTAAACGAAATAATAAAAGCGTGTGATCTTACTTGTTGTAAAGTACAACAACCACTTCGTCCGATGGTGTTACAAACGCTGCAGTTTTGATCAGTTCTGTATCGGTGATAGAAATTCTGATGGAATTTCTGACAACGAATCTGCTGACGTGCTTAATGGCATAATACAGAGGCGTTTTGTAAAATTCATCCTTCTTTGAATTCACGATAATACCTGCGTTGAGGCTTCTCTTAGGATAAGTCGGCTCACCTTCTTCGTCCAATGCTAGATTCCAGTCGAGCCACGCGACGACCCAATGATTTACATACTAAAAACAAAATAATGGTCCGTCAAAATAATTATGTGGTCTTTAATAGTCACGTTGAAAATAATTTTTCACCGTTTAGATTAATGCACCAACCCGAGTCGTTTACCTTCATTATGCTGATTATATACTTTTCCGCGAGAAGCCAATATTCCGACAAGGCGTCTCGTTCTCCTCAATGTTGCGGCACTACATACACGTACAGAATGAAACGATTGAAACTTGGAGCAATTAACGTGCAGTACACACGGTTTTCTTTTTTCTGAATTTCAATTTTCAAGTGATCTTAGTTTTTGAAGTTTGCTCATCGAAAAGACAAATAGGACTATATCCTAAATTTTTTTTCACATTTTTCAATAGTGCCTCGCTATTAAAAAATTGCATTTCTTTAAAAGAATTGCAAAATAAATGGTTAATAAAACATATTCTTCTAACTGAAATAATTTTCATAAAGTACTCTTAAGTTTCCACTTAAAAAGTAAGCACCTAAAAAGCTCGTTTTGAATTTTTACAATTTTCAAAAATCCTTCGAAATACGTTTATAGATCACTAAAAATTACAACATATCCAAAATGTTACTCCAAAAAGTGTCTGACTTCGCGTGGAATGCCCATATACATATCGACACGTGTAAACTCTAAATGCATAAAATACTCACTGTCAGTTGCTTCGGACATGGTTCGTTGTCACTTTTATCGCGGATGTCCACGTTTGTAAGTAGCCCATCAGTCGCAAAGTGTTTCACTTTTATCGACATTGGCGCCACTACTGTCTATATTTTTATGAATTGAATTCCACTGTTCTAAGTCTAAATTCATCGAACGAATATTTTGCTCTAAACATTTACAAGGTAGACGTCATAATGAATTAAATGTTAAACAAGTGCGTGGGTTTATTTGAAGCGTAATTAGTTATGAGAAACGTTGGCATTTACATACGGTGTACAAGTACAGGATTATGTAAAGATACAGGATTGTACAAATAAATAGTTGGTTCATACACGTCAAGATTGGTTCAAGTAAATTGCATAAAATATATGACTCCTCATGTTTTACACATGCCTGGTTGTAAAATACATTGATAACAATGCTCATAACGGTCAAAACAAAAGCGTGTGCACACGTTTAGTTTACTCAACTGACTCTTATTGCTAGTTTCTTTACTAGCTAACAGCTGCAAACTACAATCATTTCTTGTTTTGTATTCTGTTCGTAATACCACCTACGACATTTCAAGCAGTTGCTGAAATACATGAAATTCGTAGAAATTATTTATTCTTTGATCGACGTTTGATCGATACTGTCCTTGACAATGACTGTTACAGTTTTAAGAACCGTATTTTTGGTTTTACTCAATTCGCGTGAAATTATTTCACAATAACTTTAATATTCTCGGCAGTGCAATGTTTATAACAATTACATCTTCGGTGGGAGATGTTGAACATTGTATCATCCATTTTACAATGCGAATTGTTATTCATTATAACAAATAGAAATCGAAGTATATAGAAATTTGTAAGATATGAATCATTTCATGAACTTAATGACGTGGAATAAATTTTATTTTATTCCAAAGTGTTAAACAATGACTGCGTGTTAATACTTGTGGCGATTGTTAACTAAATATTTGTTAATTTTTTCAGAAAGAGAACATCGATTCTCTCTATGCCCTATGCAAAGTGCTAAGCAACGCCGGGTGACTTTTTTTTATTTACAAAGATTTTTGGATAGTTTCAAGTTGAATTGAATGTAATTCCCGAACGCACCGTTCTCATAACGCAGAGGGCAGCACAAAATTTCTCATTTTTTGCTCAGTCGGTATTTCAGAACTTGTGATACGAAGTTCCATACGATGTTAGGTCTACATATTCTATATCTTGTCTGTGATACAGCCGATATAAATTCCAAACTGTTATCTGAATATAATTGTAAGCTAAAGTTCATTACATATTACATATGAAAATTGTAAGCAACTTTATAAATGGAAAATTAGAAAGAATTCATACGTTATTATTGATAATTGTAAGGTTTAATTTTTATATAATATTCAATAAGTTAGCCACTTTATTAAAAGACGATTGTTTAAAATTTGAATATCCGACTTGCAGATATTAACCAATCAACGTTTGCTTGTATACCGGCAATTCATAGATCGCTCTGCCAGTTTCCGGTGGTGTGGGAACTTGCTTCTTTTCGTCTGTAACCTTTATCATGGCGGTGGGTAAAAACAAGGGGCTTTCAAAAGGAGGTAAAAAGGGAGTGAAGAAGAAGATGTAAGTAAATCATATTGTATTTATTTCGGGCTTTAGTCCATTAATATTTGTAAAATGTAATATTTTGGCTTCTACTTGGCGCGATGTCTTATATTAAAGTAGATTTCGTACACCTGACATTTGAATGTTTGCACGTATTCCACGTTCAGGTACTTTACTTTTGATACATTTCTTAATTATCTTAATTAATTCGAATGAAAAGTAATGTAAGAAAATTGTATATGGTTTTTTTCGCAATTAACGATATATTTAACAGAATTCCTAATGTATATTACTGATGTTTGTATAGATAATTAACACATGGGACTCACATTGATACGGGATTGAATAAACTATGAATACCAACAAATCAGATATTCACTATCGTATATGTGAAATATCTTACATCCCTTAAACATTGAATTTAAATTATATTTGCGTCATTTGTTCAATAATGTATAAGTATTATTATAACCTTCATCCTTTCATTTTCAAATTATTTAATACTATTCAAGTTATTTAGATACTGTACATATGATTAAATGATAGCAAAAGCATTAAACTACAATTCTAGCATTCTAAGACTGATCTAATTATATCTCTTTTACAGCGTTGATCCTTTTACCCGTAAGGATTGGTATGATGTTAAGGCACCATCTATGTTTACCAACCGTCATGTTGGCAAAACACTGGTCAACAGAACCCAAGGAACAAGTAAGATATTTTTGCAATTATTTTGGAATATTTTGCAACTCCAGCTCCATGAAAGTGCTTTTAATACTTTGCATGGCGTTTTATGTTGCAAAAGAAAAGCAGATTCTGGCCAATGGTATTGTTTAAAAAGAAATACTAAAACTAGATGCTGCTACAAATGTTTATGTTCTTATCATTTTTGTTCTTTATTCAGTAATTTAATAACAACTTTCAACTGTAATTGATTATTCTTATTGTTAATTAAATGTTCCTTTTTGCTTTACAGAGATTGCTTCTGAGGGTCTAAAGTACAGAGTATTCGAAGTTTCTTTGGCTGATTTACAGAATGATGGAGATGCAGAGAGATCTTTCCGTAAATTCAGGTTGATCGCAGAAGATGTTCAACTTCGTAACGTATTAACTAACTTCCATGGCATGGACTTGACCACAGACAAATTGAGGTCCATGGTTAAGAAATGGCAAACTCTTATTGAAGCTAATGTTGATGTGAAAACTACTGATGGCTACCTTCTCAGAGTCTTCTGTATTGGTTTCACTAATAAGGACCAATTGAGCACCAGGAAGACATGTTATGCTCAGCATGCACAGGTTTGTAGTCATATCTGCACACAATTGTTTATTTTAGATATTTGCAACTTGAATCCACGAAAGTATGATTTTACTTTTATGACATACCATGTTGCATAGAGAAATAGTGCACTCGCTTACCACATTATTCTTGTAAGAGAGAATAGTGATATAGGATGTTGCAACATTTACATAATTCTTTATATATCACAAATTTATTGTGTATCTAAAATTGCTTATCCATGGTTGCATTTTGGTATGCAGGTGAAGAAAATTAGACAAAAGATGGTAGACACAATCACCAATGATGTTACAAAGAGTGACCTGAAGGGTGTTGTCAGTAAGCTCTTGCCAGACGCGACAGCCAAAGACATTGAGAAGGCCTCTCAGGGAATTTACCCACTCCATGATGTCTATATTCGTAAAGTAAGTATACGCATATCCCTGCTTATGCATTGTTACAATTACAGTAATAACAGTATAATAATCTTACTCTTCTTACAGGTTAAAGTATTGAAGAAACCACGTTTTGAATTGAGCAAGCTTTTAGAACTTCATGGAGATGGTACAAGTAGCAAGACAGAAGATGGAGGAGAAAGTGGCTCAAAGGTCGACAGACCAGAAGGCTATGAACCACCAGTACAAGAATCTGTTTAAGGGAGTAATTCTCTTTCAATATTTGATATAAATAAAAGTCACGTTCAGTGCGAAAGTAGTTTCCAATTTTTTTTTTGTTTACCTTTTTCCGTCTTCCAACTAGAAAGAAAATAGTGGGTCTTAAGATTATTTAATGAGATACAATTTTAACAGTAAATATTTGTTATTGAAAATATCTTCGTATGATATATATAACATTTTATTATTAAGACTCAATGAATACAAACAGGATAGTGATAATAACACTAACATTCTTAGTTTATTTGGTTATATTACAATGTAAAGGTACTAGAAGTGTTACATACTAATCACTACGTAATTCAGTGCGACAATGCCTGTGTGGCAATCGACCAGCACCCCGTCAACAACGTCCTAAAGCTTTCACTCCAAGACGCCAATATGTAGATCAAGAATACGAAGAAAATTATCTTTGTGAATACATCAACCCAATACATGCTGTAATAAAGATATAAGACCATATGTACTGACGACTGAATAAAATGCAAAGGTACTATTCAAAATATTCATTGAAAAAAATGGTTCTTACACTCTCATGTGTCTTCGAGCAGCCGGTAGTGTTTCCGGTGGTTCATTTAGAATGAAAACTCGCGCAGCCCTTATGCAAGATTCGAAGTATGCGTCCATATTCATGTCATCGCCGTGTAATTGATACTTTTCGAATTCCACCGGATTCAACAGATTTCTCACTTCGAATATGTTCGAGTTCTCAAAGTCCCATTGATTATTAGCATAATACTCGAAAACTTGAAAGCCTTTTTGTATACGACGTTGCACACGACACATACTGCGTACAATATCATTTTCATATATAATTTCATACTATTAAATCGTGCTGAATTAAAATCACATGTAATTGGACAGTTAGCCTATAAAGGATTGAAACTATACTCACATTGGTTTGTAGCCTGCAAGGAAAATAAGTGTATCTATGAGGTAGGCTGGTATCATGTGGAAAAGTAAAAAGCATATATTGTGCAAAAGTCTTGATTTCTTCATGCTCCCACCTGGGTACCAAACAACGCCATTTAATGGTACTCTCTCTGTTATCTTTCGGCCGAGTTCGATAATTTCTGCCCACGACACCTAAAGTTCCCATGTTATGGTCATTTTTACCGTCACAAATATTCTTTGACACATTTTTAGGACCATTAATATTTCATTGTTTTAGAACATAATTTACCTTGAAGTCGCTACTGCTTGTAAGATTGTATACTCTCTTTTTATGGTCTTTGACGTAAACGAAGTTAAATGTAGTGGCCAGAATACCGTTTACAGCAATATCGACAGGTAGATAGTCAGCGTAACCGTTTTCATTGCAATACATTGTTCGAATAACACCTTTTCCAGCCCCAATTAACAGGCCTGTCGGTCCGTTGATATTGTCCGTCCATCCAGGTACCGGTTCTTTCCAAACAGGTATGACTATACTCGGCCTATGATTTCAAGTGTCATTTAAATAACGTGCGGATTAACATGCAGAAAATCATTCGAGTGTTTGTACCTCAATATAATTGCTGGAATGTGTGGCATGGCTTCCTCGACGAGTCCTTCTGACAAGGCTTTTGTGAAGGCGTACGTGTTTGGAAGTCCTGCTAGAATCTTATCCGTCATAGCTTCGACAACATCGTCATCCATCCATTCTACGCATTTGATTATTTTGTGAGGATCTGCTGGAGGTGGATAAGGTATCTCCTTCAAGACCTACAGTGGAAATTTAAAGTAATTATCTGTGTCATATAATCTTGTATATTAAGAACAATTCAAACACTTTTAATGGGGTAAGTCTATTGTTGTAAAAGAATGCAGTTTTTACTATAGTAACAAATTATACTTTTTCTTCCAGGTGACAGTATGCTGTACTGATGTGAGCGAATAGCTTCAACTGTTTCATCTCCTTGGCTAGCTCCAACATTTGCTTTGTGCCACGAGTGTTCAACAGTACTGCTCTCTTTAACAGCTCATCGAACCTGAAATAGTTAAGTAGATATTTTTAATTATACTTGACCATATAAGTTCCTCGTATTACTTCGTTCTATACCACAATTACCTTACTGTCGCAGCACCATGATATATAATGTTGATATTTTCACAAAGCACCTTTTTGTCTTCGGCGGAAAGTCCAAGATCTAGCAATGATACATCTCCATTGACGACCGTTACAGCTTTATGAAGCTCTGTTAAGCCTCTTTGCTTTTTCACTTTCTCAAAAAGCTGTAACCAGAATTATTAGCTCGTGTTACTGAATAATATTCGGTAGTCCCTATCAATGTAAATTCATTATGTGTACAGTGTGTTCGTTCAGTGCATGTAAATATCTTTTTATAATTGTTCCAACAATTTTTTAAAATATCAAAAGCCTCATCAGTTTCGAAAAACCGTTTCTAGATAGATTGTCCTGGACTGTTCATAAGAAAACGGGAATTAATGAGAGAAATTATTTCCTGTGATTGTTCGCAGCGATTCAAGGTGAAATAAACACGTCATTAGACTTCCATTGAAATATTTATTTTATCGCATTACGTATGTTTTTTTTTTTGTTAAAGAAACATAAAAATTGCAGTTCAGTCACGAGATAGTGCAGGTGAGTTTTAATTTCCTTCGACACTTTGACATATATTGAATCGGCTTAATTACTAGAATCGCGTCATATTGATGTCGAAACTGCAGTGTGACGTACGTATTTATTCTCCGTCAAAGCAGAGAAAAATGAGAAATGCGTTCGGAACAAGATGTTCTAATGTTCAAATGTTCTTTCCTTTTAACTGCTGTTATGTCTCTAATTAAATGTCATTCTTTTGTTTTTTATAATAATGGCATTCTAAATAATGCGTTTGTGCAAACAATACGCACGCACATGCTCCATATTTTGCAGGATTAACTATGTTCTCTCCGTAGCAATTACGTACATAAATTAATTGACATATTCAGTTAGTTATACACAAGTTAAAATTATATTGGATTCCATCGAAATGACTATTTTATTATACCTTGATGATTTTTATGAGCTATAACTGTATAAACATCCGCAGTATAATAATTATACATGAATACCAATAATTCTGAACAACTTTCAATTAACTATATTTATAATAATTGTAGTATATGCTAATTATGAAAACTGTGTGCGTCGATGTTTGCGGGTTAATTGCTTGTTTTTTTCATTTGCATATTTACTGCCGTGATAATGAGTTTACAAAAGCCGAGGATTTTTCCGAGACACCGTTTTCCTCGTTAAATGATTCATAAAACACGAGCACGTGAACCGACCTACTGGCTTTCTTCCACGTGATGCAATTTGACCACTTCTCGTGGAGAGATTTGCACCTTGCATTAGGTGTTTCGACACGCATACATGCCGTATAGCATCTACGTTTCAATCACACGTCTAATCGAAAATTAAAATAACCAGAAATTTCGTTTCCACCATCCAATTTAAGTAACAAATCAAGATATTCAAGTATCATAATCTTTTGTAAAAAAAAAAAGATTTAGAAGATTAATTATGCAAAATGTGGTAACTCTACCATCGAGTTCAGTTTTTACAGTTTAGATAACAATAAATTTCATTTAAAAAACAGATTTACGTAACTCCAGCAATTCTTAGTTTTCAAAATGGCGGCAATGTAATCTTCTAGCAGGCAATTCCACAACTGATGTGCATTCTAATAACTTTACTAATTTAAACTAATTAATAATAACTCTTTGAAGGATACGAAAATTATTGAGAGATGAAAGACACTCATCGAGAGAATTAATTTATCTAAACTGTTAATTAATCTTGAAACGGCGATATTTATGAAACGATCGGATAATCGGTTGTTGCACGTGAAATAGTCGATTTTTTAATATTTGCAATTATATTAATTTACTTTTCTGCAAACTGCACACGTGTGCCGACGATATGCAAAAAAAAATGTTCTATACAATAGCCTTACGACATTGTGCCGTCTAATCATGTTCGAACGGATTCTGGCAGTCACCGTTTAGAAAGATGTGACATAACACCATCATACACCGTGGAACTTTCACCCAAGTAGTACTAGACGCATACCAGGCTTGATAGTAATAATAGTAATAACGTCCATCAACTCTAGGTGAGAGGCCTTGACTTAGTTTCATGTACTTTTTGTTACTTAACATGATCATGGAATACCGTTATACATATACTTTCGCCGTAGAATTTTGTTAATGTTTGAATATGAATGACCATCGAGTGTCCTCTAACTTAATTTCCTATACGATAATATTTTATATCATCACGGCAATTTTGTGA
Organism: Dufourea novaeangliae; assembly: GCF_001272555.1. NCBI lineage: Eukaryota > Metazoa > Arthropoda > Insecta > Hymenoptera > Halictidae > Dufourea > Dufourea novaeangliae. Next base: position 1,805,878 of record NW_015374010.1, on the reverse strand, counting down.
AAATATGGAAATATAAGTAGGTACTTCAAGGAATAGATCCAATATTTACGATTTCACTCTCTACAAACGAGGGGATAGTAAGTGATCTATACCACAATGATTTAATATTCTAATGTTCATTATAAAATCACTCTTTCATAAATATCCCTGAGACGTTTGTTTTACATTGACACAGAGTGGTCCAGCAAGCAGTTACTCGACACATAATTCTCTAATGCAACGTGTACAGAATTAGACTTTCCCATCGTGTATTTCGTGAAGTATCATCGTTTTACGAGCCATCTTGCCTTATATGGTGAACATGCATACTCATTAAATGTCTCGTAATTTTTTCAGAAATATTATCAACGAAACTTTCATAAAATCATTTTCTATTCCTGTGCTCTTTTGTTCTGTTGCATAACGTTGTAACGAAAGCACAGCTACGGTTGTAAGAGGGTCGACCATATTCATCCGGAATGTAAATTTCGTACGTTTATAAAAAAATTCACTTTTCAAAGATCGATTATACGAAAATGCAAATTAAGCAAGTCTTTATTACGCCATTATAGATTCCCCGATAAGCTACGAAATTATTCGTATAATTGATTATAGTAAAGTGCAGATTTATTTCTCAAATGCTCGATCACAAGAAAGAGGCCAATTGTACAATTTCCCCTAAACAGGCGAAAGGTTCCTCCGAGAAACCCGTTTGCTTGAACTCTAGGAGTAGACTTACTTTTTCTTAGAGTTACATAACACCGATCGCACGTTCCGATCAGCTGGAAAGTAAACCGAGAAATTCTCTGTTAGATTCTTGGCCTATGACAACAGCTTGAAATCGAGCCCACACTATGCAGGTGAAACTTGTTTACGATGCCTGGTTTAATTTTGAAATTCAGGCCGATTCGGACTAAGATGGTCACTAGATATCATTTCCATTGTACATATACATATATTAATGGTAGTTAGGTTTTATGGTCGTACTTGGTAAGGTGGGGTCGGATCCGACCCGAGATTTTTTTACTATCTTGATCATATATTTCTGTTTATTTATATAATAAGCAATACTAATTGAATTATGTAGCATATAATAACATAAATATTAAAAGTATACTAAATAATAAAAAATATTTTACAACGAGAATAATAAAAAAATAATGAAAAATAGGGTGGGAACAGCACAAGAAGAATTTCTTGGGTCGAATATGATCCAGACCTTACCATTAAGAGGGTTAACGCATTAAACGAAGAATCGTATCGTGGATCAAGTAGCGTAAAATTGGTGAAAATCAGACAGTTACCGCCGAGTTGAAAATTTCATCCAGACGATGCTTCGGATCCTTTCCTTTTTTCGGTCGGATGAGCAAATAAATTTGTTTGGTGTTCGGTAAACACCTGAGAAACTTCTCAACGATGACCTTTCCCAGAAAACCGGTACCGCCGGTGATCAAAATATTTTGATCCTTGAAGGTCAATGCTATCCTGTCGGGGATCTCTTCCTCAACCCTTGTTTCCGTCATGGTCTTCAACACCATCTTCTGAAATTATGGAAAAATCATTTTTTTTTAGCATTCAACGAACATTAACACTAGAACCACCGACGACAAACGCATATTTGCTGTGATCGGTGGATAAACATGAAAAACTTTTGAAAATTTAGAAATTTAGAAATTGACTAATTTCTTCACTTTCATATCGTAATAAAAGGTGCAAAAGATCTGAGAAAATGTATTGTCATAACATTTTAATCGTCGTTGTAAGAGTGTAGTGACAAGTCATTTTGACTTACTTGGTAGACTAACTTAGTGTTAATGCCAGCGAAATTTCACGATTTAAATAAGATCATCGTGACGGAAGTTGCGGTATACTTTCGTAAACGCCGCGAACGAATGTCGTCGATCCTCGCGAAGCATTCGTTCAAGACGCCTCGAATGCGTATTTAGCGCGCATTGCACCATGATGGGTAATTTTCCTTTCGGTTCCGTGTTCGTTTGTTCAGTCGGATATTAGTATGCAGGCCACGTCAGTCATTTTTGAAACGATAAACAAAAATTCAGCCTGATGCAACGTTATTTGCAACGAAAATGCTTTTTGTCTTTTAGCGTTATGGTAGAAACATCCGGGCAGATTTAAATTGAAAAGATGGCGGCAAAATGGGATTTTTTCGACACAAATCTGTGTAGTAATAACGAATGCAGTCAATTTTCATTGTACTGTAGAAAATAATAGAAATTTTTTTGGATGAAATAATTTTAATTAGTAGGTGGGACAGGAATAAAATTGATAAAGGAAACCGAATTGGGAAAATATGGCGGATCAGCCAAAATCAGTAAAAGTGAATTGTCTTTCAATCGAAACACAGTATTTATGAGTTGATCTAGCAACTTGTAGCTTATCATATTAAATTCATTAATATTGTTAAACTGCGAATTTTATGCTTTTGTTACGATTATTTCGTAGTCACTATACAATGTTTAGTACACTTCCACTAGATATTTGTTTCATTTCGAGTCTAATAAAACCCTTGACAGTATAAAGAAATTTCTATTTGATTCTAATCGTTTGTAAATTCGAGACAATAGAGATTTGTACACATGCATCCAGAAGATTTCGCAATCGACCCACCTTTAACGGCTGAATAGAAAATGTATTCAGGTTAAGAAGCTAACGAGGTAATTTCGACACTTGGAGTTATTTGTAAACAGAGCTGACGTTTTTTTTTTTTGCGAAATGAATTCTGATTGTCGGAAGAAATATTGCGACCAGACCGACGAAATATTTCGTGCGTGTCGCAACCGATTTTTATGGTAATTCGATGACGCAGCGTTCCGTTAACAAAGAAACTAGAACGACAAAAGCATAATTCGACAGAGTTAAAAACAAAGTTCTTCCCAACGGAGAACAGTGGTCGCCACAGCTTTCCCTATTCTGTCGCGTTTCTTTCCTTTTCTTTGGCTTGGTACTCTATGGTATGCATACACAGCACTCGGTATTCGAAACTTTGAGTTCAGAAATAGTTCGATGATACTATTCAAACTGTAGTATTCGATGGGATATTTAAAATTTGCTATTCGAAACTAGGAATTCAGTATTTCACAAATCCTTTTACAAATCATTGCTCGTTATTCGGTGTTTCGTAATACAGTAAATTCTCGATGAATGTTCGAAGGCTCCTCGGAACTGACAAGAGGTCCTCAGGTGTAACGCTGACATTTTAATAAGGTTTCGCACAGTGATAGAGCTTGGAATTTTGAAGCCAATGATATTTGTTTCAACTGCAAATGGCCATTAATTTATGAAATATTGAATGTTCAGTGCAAGGAGTCTTCGAACACTCATTGAGTATTCTGTACTTGTTACTAAAAATAATTCGCTACTTTTAATTCGGTGTTCTCAGTTTTGAAATTTCCTGTTCGGTATTCAACCCTTAATACCTTGTTGCTCACTACTCAGTATTCGGTAACCGGTAAGCAATCAGTATTTAATCGTTAAAAAAAATTTCAAGAAGATATTGCGAACTCGAAATACTACTTAGACCAATTAAACTATATCGGTCACGGTTTCAAAACCCGTAGCAACAAAAACGGTTACGGGTTGAATCACTTCATTCCATATCATAAAATTCCCCAGTTACTATTACGTTCATGTATTGCTTCATCTAGAAAGTTTGGCGTCTCTGGCTCTGAATAGTTGCATTTCACTGACGCGAAATGCGTACATACGTATCGAAGAATCTGCGACCGCGAACATAATTCACCTCGCAATTGAACCTAATAGAATACTTGTATACCACAAAATACATATTAAAAACTCACATAGAGGGTGTTGTGAACTATTATATTCACTGGTTTCCTTAAAGAAAATAATTAAGGAGGTAAAATAAAGAAAAAGATGTTCTACAAACGAAAACTTAACGAAATATAAATTTTCAAATAAGTCATCAGAGATATCAACGTGTAGCGTTGTTTATTTTTTATTTTTTAGTCAACGCAGAACGTTGTTTACTCCCATGAGTTCGAATTATTGTGACGAACTGTACTTGCTGGGTTTGGTAAATAATAATAGGCAAATTTATGCACAAAAAAGTATAATATGATATAAAGAAGGAGGTTACAAGAACGAATAGAAATTTGCACATGTGGTATCATACGACAATGCTTGGAAGGAACTACGTCATATTCTTATTACTGAAACTGAGAATTTTAGTTCGATAATGTCTTATAATAAAATGTTAATCTCAATCTAACATTACTAAATCAACAAACTGAATTAAAAGAAGTAAAATATTTTAGAATTATTAATTTCAACTCTTCTGTACCAAAAGATTTTAAAACTCTTTTCTATTCTATCATGACGACGATTAAGTACAAAAGACGTAGAACATGTCATGCCAGGGAACTTTTCGTTAAAAGAAAGACGTCTGTGTCTGTTTCCCAAAGAAAAATGGTCCAGGACCCGAGAACAGTGTCCCAAAGAACACCGAATCGATACGTAACACGCGAATACACGTTAAATCCAGCCGAATTGTAATTTATAAAAGACGATCGTTTGAAAACAAATTCGTTAAATTTTCGATCACAACTTACGTTTGCCGAATGCAAGGTAGAATTCACGTCACCGTGTTATCCGGAACCCGTATACACACCACTAGTCAGCCACAAATCGACGAACGAAGGGAACTCGAGCGCGAGCGTTAGATCGAGTGACCGGTATAGGAGAGCCGATGATCGTTCTTACTCCGGTGGTGAGCCCGATGCAGACTGAGAAAGCATAACAGCTGGCCCAATATTTTCCTGGACACACACAGTCATCGTCGCCCCGATGCACAGGCCCCGTAATTAGGAATGTTAAGTGTAGTGTATTTGTAGAAACTTATGCAAACATACAAACAGTGACTCGATTCGTATTTATACTTTTACTCTCGTAATCGTTTATATGACGAATGGTCACGGGAATGGTGGAGTTTGATGGACTGATTTGTGGTATTTTAACCCTTGTCTAGGCAACCGGGTACCCAGGTACTCATTTCTAAATTTCTTTTCATAATTTTTTACGTTCTTGTTTGGAACAGCACTTGGTATGTTATTAAAAGGGAAAACTAAGAGTTTTGGAAATAAAATTATTTATGTTTATCTAATCTGTCAGAATAGGAGAACAATTGTTCGATAACTGAGAATATTTCGGTTGTCCACACAAGGGTTAAACCATTCCTTGATAGAATGGAAATTCTTTACGAAGCATACGAGGAAAATTTCTTTACCCTCATTTGGAGGTTAGGTTTTCCTACCCCACGATAGAAGACCACGAACTTTCGAAGGATCATTGAACATTATTAGCTTTTGTTAATATTGATTTTGATATGGTACATAAATACTAATTATTACTTTTTCCATTCTTCGTTGGATTTAACCCTTTGTCTTGTGTAGTGTCGAGGTGATTTTAAACTGGACTTCAGCAAATATGCACTTGTCGATTTCTTTTAAATCGAAGTGAAATACTACATTTTTAAAAATTTATTCTTCAGCAGCATTATTGATTCGGATATTCAGTTTTTAAAGTAAGCGTACAGTCGCAACGAACATGGAATCTATTTTGCTTCTGAGAAACTACACTGTTCAACGAAATTTTGAGAATTCCAACATGATGGAGTGAAACTGCTCTGATTTACTTGATTTTTAATTGTTGAATATACTGGTATAACGATTCAAGTTCAAGTTACCACGAATCGAATGCTAGAATGTTGCCAGATAAAAACGAAGATCATCTGAGATAGAAAAACTCGGCAGGAAGTCTAGTCTTAACTCTGATGAGGTAAAAAAAGTTGACATTTAGGAGTTGCATACATTGCAATATAACATGTTTACTGCCAATGTATTGTGTACACAACTCAGGTGTTTGTTTACGTTTCAAAATGGAAACGTCATTATTCGAATTAAAATAAAACAAGGCAACGTGTTTACATGCGATCGGTTATCCGGGAGAGGCGTGCGTGACAAAACGAAACTTGAGCAAGTAGAAAACGGTGCCAGAGTCCACGTAGAGGATATCCAACATAAAAAAAGTCTCGGTGAACTGTTGTCGACACCAGTAAAACGCCCTTTATTCGATTACATAACTTTTTCTTTTTGTCAGATTTTTTCTCTCGCTCTCTCGAGTTGCCTAATTTGTTATTAGCAACGCACAATGTCCGCGTATTTTCGACCGGCATTACGAAACCCTCCGAGCCTTTTCATTCGAGATACTCATCAGTCAATGTCTGGGGTTAGGTGGGTACTGGCACGGTAGGACATACACATACATTTTCCAAATTTAAAAATTTTCAAACTTAGATCCCAGTTGTTGGATTGTAAATTGAAATTCCTCGTGATTTGATTTCAGAGATGGACAAATTCATTAACTAATAAAAGATAAAAAAAAGTTCTTCGTCATTTTTAATCGTTTATACGTGGGAATTCCAATTTTTTGAAGTGTTTTTTATTTTTTCCCCTTGTTAGCTACTGCTGCTTTTTTAGAACTCTGCTTGATTTTCGATTATTCCATCGATCATTAATTTTCAGTGAATTTAATGAATTTCTCAATTATTTTACGATGATTTGATTCGATTAACACAGAAAGACCCTTTAAGTTCCATTAGCTTAAAAATAATATTTAATGATTTATGAAATGTTATTGGATTTTATAGATTTGTACCAGAGGCAGCTGAGTGAGACACCGACGTTCATTTCGTTAGTACTAACACGTTCATTTAAGTGCACGTGTACGTCGTAATAAAAACAATAATGATATATAATATACTTGACATAAATGATACAGTTGCATCAAGGTAGTTATACCTGACGCTTGTAGCAGACAATCTATCTACTGTAGCTTTAGAAATTGATACGTATACACGAAACACTTCTATTTAGAAATAAATTGATATTTGTCACTTTGGAATATAATATAAACTCGATATTCCATTTATTATTCTTGCAATCGATGTCATGAAATGATCGATGTCGAAGTTAAAAAATGACGATGCTTTGGTAATACTAGAATTACATAACTTTTGTACTTGTTGGATTTGTAGTGTAAAAGTGAATGTATATTTTTTCGCAACGTGTTAATTTCAAGGAATCACGGCCATTGAGGGCAGGAAGGTTGGCTTGAAAAGAAGGACGATTAATCTTCAACGTAGATTAATCGGAATTTATTTAGTCGTTTCTGTAATTTCGGTCGCAGCTCCTAAAATTCTTGGAATACGGTTTGTTATTAAATGTGTTACTATTTCGCTGAATCGGAAGAAAGCTCGATATTGTTTTCAGTGGTCATTTCGAAATTACCCGAGAATCGAAGCAGCGTGTAGTCGACCCGAAAGAATTCCATTCATGGCAAATGAGAATCATCTATAAATAACCGAGGAAAATGTTTCATTATGTATGCACACGAGATTGATTACAATTTTATATGACGAAAACTGCTCTCGTATTGTACGATTCGTGAGATAAGCTAAAAATGTCGGAAGTATGTTTCGACAACAAATGTTACATAAATATCGATGTCAGAAGTAATTAAATGAAAATTATAATGAATATATTATTACAATGAAATCGATATATTGGATTCGGAGAAATCAATTTTTATCGAGATTAATTTATCAATATCAATTTAAGATCAGTACTGTTGGCATACATGTAGGTGTTACATTGTTTATATTATAATGTTAATACGATTATTAATTTTATCACATATACATATTGATTCTTGAATGTATTATGTACAAACCATTATATAAATTTATTATACTAAACTGAGCTTATATTAAAATAAAGGGTATTGTCAAAATTATGTCATTCGAAGTACAATATTTTCTTACAATGACTTCATTAAAATTAATACAGTTACATTCAATCTATCATTCCATGTTATCTTATTTTCTATAGCTGGTCACTAAAGATTGCACGGATTTATCTTTACATAACAGCTTCCGATTTTGTTATTTATAGCGTGTACGTTGTAATGGTTGCGACATAAAACCTAAAACACCTTGTACATTCTTAGTGGAGTCGGCACCGTTTTGTTATTTTGGTCGATCATGGTATTCACTTTTAAGTGAATTAATGGAATGTCATTGTTGTACCCTTTAAAAAACTTGTTTATCTGGACCACAGTGTCCTTTTATGCTTAAAAACATTCGAGGGATACAACCAGCTGGCCGTTGCCGCTTTATTATCCTGTTAGGTGTTGAGTTTTCGGTTTGAACCATAAAAGGACACTCTCTTACACACTACGAGTAGTTGTATTCAAAAAATACATTCATGCATACAGCTAAGAATAAATATAAATAAAAGTATTCTTCGTATTGTTGGGTACAGAATACAAAATTCTAACGTATTCGGTACCTGAAATGATTACGAAATACAACTGTCTTCGAGTATTTGTTCATTATAGAATACAAAATACCTGAGTATTCGTTAATTAATCTACATATTTAATACATGTATTCAATTCTTTAAATATATTTCAAAATCATTCCATCCCATCTCTGTTTATGTGCTCTCCACAGAAATCTGTATTGAAATTCAACTTAACATCCACATATCTAAATATTTCCGTTTCAGAAAACACGAAAGATCCAGGAATTATACGTCGAGAGATGGTGTCTTCGAGGCAGATCGATTTTCACCGCGAACTTTTTACTACGACTCGGTTGACGAATCTGTAAACAGATCATCATGGTCGGAATAAAAATGTTTAACTTCACGAAAAATTACACGGAAATGGAATTCCATGGAAAATGACGTGTGAACCCGTTGACAAACCTGTCGTACCGCCTTTATAAACATTGTACAATGTGATGACGCAAGTCCCACTTTCTTGGCCGGTCCTTCGAGGAAATGTTGAATCTACTGCTACCTGTACCCGTCGTGACAAAACGTGTCCCATAGGGGGACAGGGTAACGAAAGGAGATAAGAATGGACGGTTGGGATAAAAATGTGCAGGTTGTTACGAAAATTAATTTAGTGAGGGGGTACAAACACGGCCCCGATTCATATCGCATCGTTGAATCCTTGTTCTTGGTCTGACTGACAACGATCTCGTTCCACTTCAGATTTACTGCGTCCGCTTGACGAACCTTTTTAACGCGTAACCACTTTTTATTCGTTGCTCTTATATCCGCGTATTTTTAATTTTTAACTTATTTCATTTCAACAAATAATTATTGAGTTCTAATAATGTGACAGACGTATATAGAAGTGTATAGAAAAAAATGTACTCGCCGGTTAAACGATACTTTTCTTGAAATTGTACTAATTTTAACGTAACTTTTTTTTTTTAGAATTGACTATTCTTAACCTATTTTCCTTTTCTTCGTTTCGATTACATTTGTCGGAAGATTCTATCATTTTTCGCAGCTTTTATTTTATTCCCGATGAGCTTTCGTTTGATTTCGAACGTGTGTTTCCGTGTACACGCGAGCTAGTCGAGCTAGGGTTAAACAGTCGGCGTCAAAGCCGAGAAAGTGAGACCGAAAAGGAGAATGCCAGCTGAAAGAGCGTATGAAACGCGCATACCCGACCGCGAGGAACTTAGTGATTTCAACACACAACGCACGACGTCTGTGTTTCTCGCGCGGTAACCCGTGGTCTTTTCTACTATTTGATTTTCGGTCTCGCCAATTAGCACACGCTTCAATTGGCTAAAACCAATTGTACAACTTAATGGTAACCGTCGACTTTCGTACTATTCACAGCCTGTTCACAATGATTCGACACCAAATACTCTTCTGTAATGCTGTACAGGATGGATCAGGGCAGGAGGTTATTCTGTATGGAAAAATAAGTCGAAAATGTAGAATAAAATTTTTTTGTATGATGATTCAATTTAGAGAAAATCGAATTTGAAAATTTATTTGTTTAACCATATTAACAATTTGGACAGGACAAGGTGGTGCAACCGGACAGGAAGTTATTCTGTATGGAAAAATAAGTCGAAAATGTAGAATAAAACTTTTTTGTATGATGATTCATTTTAGAGAAAATCGAATTTGAAAATTTATTTGTCTAACCATATTAACAATTTGGACAGGACAAGGTGGTGCAAACATGTATGTTATTCTACATGGAAAAATTAGTCGAAAATGTAGAATAAAACTTTTTCTTATGAAGCTTCATTTTTGAAATAATCGAATTTGAAAACATCTGTGTGTGTATCCAGTTACCCACTGTTGGCATTAAGTAGAAACAGATTCTAGTGAACAGACGTGTCAGCCAAGTCCGAATCATTTACACGCCTATCGATTTTCAAATTCGATTATCTCGGAAACGAAGCATTGTACGAAAAATTTTTATTCTATATTTTGCGACGTATTTTTGCACGTAGAATAACTTCTTACTCGGTTGTACTTTTCGTTCTCACCCAGACTGTGCACAGCACGTGAAACAGAGTAGAATGTGTTGGGCTCATATATCTTCGAAAACATAGGAGTCACGAACATTACCGTAAATTTTTTGTAATTAAAAAAAAAAGAAAAAGTAAAGATTTCCCCAGAGACGCGTGTTTGTGCGTTATTTTCGTGTATTCTTGCGTAAGTTCTTGCACCAAGCCACGAAATTTTGCTTTTACACAACGAACTCGAGATCGGGATAGATGTAATCGCGTGGACTACGTTTCGTTTCATTCCTTCGGTGGAAAGTGGAGCAGGCGATGACGAATGGGAGACTGTCAAAATCTCGAGAAAACGTGAACTTTTTGATAGTCCTTGACTTCAGTCATTTAACGTGGAAATCCCCGTTTTCCTTAAGTCGTTAGACTTTGACTCCAACCTTTCGCTGGTTGCAATTATATATATGTAATTAATGTCAATCTACGTTTTTATGAACCAATCTAGAATAACAGAATGGCGAGATGTATTAACGTTACTAAAATATTATTGGATAATTATGTGGGATTTTATTAAATTTATATTTCTTTTACATTTGTCTTGGCTGTGTATACGTACCATCAATTCTAATAAATTCCCACTCTACTAATATCCAGTCAATAAATTTATTTTGTTTTTATTCTTAAAGACTTTGCTTTCTTATTATTAATATGCTGTGTTAGGTAATTATACAATTGTCTTTATTGAATACTATGTGAACCACGTGTACTGTAACATTTACTCAACGACAATTACTTTAATAAATAAATCGATGCCGTTCTAAAGTCAGTTTATATAATCAATGAGTAAGTTTGTTATTAGCGGACGTAACCTGTGTCCGTAGGCGGACGACCCTCTTCAACTGTTTAAAACGTCGCGTCAAATGTTAGCACGGATATCGCGGGAATTAAGAAAACACACCTGAAATTTCACGGAAGAGTTTAGGCGTACGTATGTACGCGCGCGTAAACGAGCGAGTATGTCGAAATTCCGAAATGTCAGTGCACGAGGATATGTTTATTCGAGAGATTTGCCCACTTAACTACAGCTTTGCATGTTCGTTTGAGTATGATCTACGTGACAGGCCAATTTCACCAGGTTTTTTTTTTCTGTCCGTTCATCCTATTGGCCTAAAACCGCTGTTTGAAATGCATAAATGTCGAAGGCGTTTCTACAATGTTGTAACACTTAATGTACAAAATGTTTTAGAATAGAAGAAGCAGGAGTGATAGAATATTAATAAACATTAACCAAAGGATTATATTTTAAAACATTTCTTTTAGTACGATTGGTCGGTAAAACAGGAATTGATTCGTGCTAGTGATAACTTTGTCCCTGTCGAAAACATTCACAGACATTCTATTTATGTACAAAAGTAAAAATTACCAATTTTTGAATTCCTTATATTTTTAAATTATTCATTATAATAAACAGGTTTGAAAACAACTATTTTTTGTTTGAAAATGAATGAAGAAGTGGTAAACAAGAATTCTTCCACTTTGATGCATCAGTGTGTATGGTGCTAATAGCGTAGAATAAAGAACAATTATGGCATTCTATTATAAATGTTACTACCACGTATAGAAAGTAGTATTATACAACAATCACCTCTATGACCGTAATATCAAGTAAAAGTTAATAATAAAGGTATGTTTCCAGTAATGAAAATGAAAAACACCGTTATACTATATTGTAAATATTCATAACACTTACCAAAGGTAATACTGTATCTAAGTAGAAAATTGCAATTTATTTATAGAAAATCAAAGGATTAGTAAGTTTGAAATTCTGCAATGTACAATTACAAAATAAATAAGCGATCGTTCTGTCTTATTATCTTTATTAATCAGTACATTCTATACAGACACAATATCCTATGCTTTAAACGCATTCACTTACGCTTATTCAATAAACGTTTTGTTTATTGCATCTCAGTAAACATTTATCACACAGGTTACGTCGCGCGCAGAAAGAAAGATCAGTGTCTTCGTAATAATTATTAACACGCGGTGTCGGTTCGCTTCGTGAATCAAACATACCGTGTTCGTTTCGTTTTTTTTTTGTGCGATTTTAGATGGAGAAATCGTTGAAAAGATTTAGGTGACCTTTGACCAATATATTCTTATAACGAACGAAGAATCGTATAACACGCAGTGTATATTACAAAACCTATTTACCGAATTACAGATTTCTTATTTATCGACCGTACACGACTATCCAAACAATACAATATAATATAAAAATTTTAATCACAATTTCATAACGTGATTACTTCATTCTTAAATAACTACTGAAAGCGTTTCATAGAAAGAAAGAAAAAAACAAATGAAATTTCTCTCTAATTCTGAATTTTTATAAATTGGTTATAAACATTTGAATTTTGCACAAGCATCCCGTAATCTATTCATTGGTCATGTTTGAGTATTTCAATGCTATGGTAATTCTATAGAGATATCGCTCAGAATTATTCGAACGATACGACCTTTGGAGTTCACGACAATGTTTAGACTCAGGTATACATTTTATGGCCCTCACCCGACGGTGTGTATTACTTAGGGAATAGTGACTTCATAACAAACAGCAGGGATTTGGAGTTTTCACGCCTTTAAGGGTTTCGGTGGCAAGTTGAACGTCCAGGCACGGCAACTATTTTGAAGAAGTAGCAAATGACGTATTTAGCGTAATGACGTATTTTGTACCCTGAAGGGTATCACATGGCACACCCACTGAGAGGGTCACATCTAAAGTCACTATAGCTCGGGTAGTCAGTATACACGGTCAGCTCCATCACTATGTGCGTATCGCTCTCGCGAGCGCGTGACTCTGGCACCGTCCACGGAGGGTTAATCATTTTTTGTTCGTCCCTTGACAAAGTATATTCGCTCTAACGTACTGTAAGTGTCGAAAGTTGCAGTAATTTCAAGTGAAAAAAAGTTCTCCAGTGATCTTCGTGGTAAAAGTTATTCGATCGGTGACATTACAAATAAAGTAAACACATCGAAGAGCAGTGTGTGAAATATCATAAAGAAGACAGAAACGACCGGTAGTGTAATGAAGAGAAAGTTCGTTGTGTTCTTCCTAAATCAATCCAGGCGTTCGAATACTTCTGAACGGTACTTGTACGTGAGACGCCATTTTTGGTCGTGACTCTGAGAATAATAATGAATTCTGCTTCTTTCATATATGTCGTCGAGGTAACCAAATATTTTTGTTTTTGTTTTTGATTATACGCACAGGAGTATGGATTCAAAGATTAATAGGAAATATTCCTATAAAATTTATCACCGTGAGGTAAAGTCAGTATTATATATTACAACATACAGTAAACGCTAAATTTCGTGTACGTCGAATGGCGTGGCTGCCAGTTCCCTGATTGGACTTATCCACGAGTAAATGAACCACATAAAGAACAGCGTCAATGAGATTTTAACGAACCAGTCCGCGAAGTATAAGTACCTCAAAACTTTTTGGGCGCGAGGTATGGTCGATGGATCGTCTTTCAAACAATATTGCCTAATGCCTAGAACATATCGTAGCATATAGTCGTCCCAGGAGATCGACGATGTGTCCATGAAGAACTCTTCTCGGTCGGACTCGTTCAGCTCGAGCTGTAGTTTTTTCATGCGATCATTCCTGAAAATAAAACGAGAAAATCAGTGAAACTCTCGTGAGAACTAGTATAAATTTTTCGTGGTCGATAATTTCATGGGAATTAAAACGGTTTAAGAGTCCCTTGTGTCGATTTGTGACATTTTTCTCCTAAGAAATTATATTATTCTTGTCATGTGTGGGTAAACTTAACCGATGCTCCGTGAATTTAATATTAAAGAAAATTTGAGTGATTCTCACTTCGTTGCAATAATTTTTTATCACCCTGTTGATTTGACGCCGAGGGACAAATTAAATTGGGAACATGAGGAACGGATGAGGGTCAAAACAGAGCACACTTCAACGGGTAGCCTAAAGCCTTGTTACGGATTCCAGGAAGTGATTCTTTGCAATTTGTATTTGGTAAATATTTATAGTGGATTTAGCGTATTAACAATTTCATGATATTTATAATTACCGGAAGTCCCATTGTTTCGTTGTATAGTATTGTATCAACTCGATACCGGCATTGACTTTGTGCTGCACTCGTACCAGGAACGGTTTGTTTCCCGTTAAAGCGATCAAAGCATCGAGCACATACGCGGGGAGAAAATGAAAGAAAATTACACGGATCCAGTGGTAGAATTTCGACGTGGTTGCACTTCCGCCTGGGTACCAGAGGACGCCTGAAAAAAAGATTACGTTACATAAATCGATCCTTTAACAATATTACTATTACGAACTGTTGTTACTGATTATGAATTCTTATGAATTACTGATTCAGAATGTGAATGTAAAGAGGGAACTCAAAATATTAATCATATGGTCTGGCAATGTGGTCTTGATAATTCACACTGAACAAATTTAATTAGCCAACTCCAAAACTGTAAACTTTACAAGTTCGATGCAAGATCTGCTACCAACAACTTGCATGGAAATTGGCTGCAGATTAGCAGCAAGTCTTGCAATATAGGTTATAAATTTACCTAGACTAATTAGCCTGGGTTGTGTTGCAAGACTTGCTGCCAATTTGCTGCCAATTTGCTTTACCATTTTGTCAGCAGGCTTTTCCTGTAAAATCCAAGTCAAATACAGAAACAGATGGCTATGCCCTGATACTAGTTGCGTACAAGTTTCGAGCAAATTACCAGCAATAAATAACCAAAGTTTTCTAAAAATTCCCAGTCATCTGTTTCCGCATTTGACTCAAATTGAGGACAAAACCGAAGCAAGATTTCCGCAAGCCAATTTGCTACCTATGTTGCTGTCAATGTGCGAATAAGTTGTTTATATCAAAACTTGCATCAAACTTGTAGCCTTTGCTTTACAACAGATATTGGACAAAATTTGGCTTTGCAGGTTTGGTTGACTGGATGGTTGTTTGCACAAATTTTGTCATTGTTTGCTGGAAATTTGCTTGAAACTTGCATACAACTGGTTATCAGAGCGGGTTTTAAATTTTTGTATGCATTGAACAGCATAATTGGACGACTTATAATTACCTGTGAACGGATACGTAGTGGCGTGTTTCTTTCCTGTGTTCACAGCAGAGCCCCAAGAAAGAGGATTCTCGGTCCCGTTGGTCACGTTCATAAAGATCGGTTTCGGTGGTTTCTCTATTCCCACCTTCCACGCCAACGCAATTACAGCGTTGATAGCCATATCACAAGGTATCACGTTCAACAGATAATCGTAGTTGCAAAGCACAGTCCTGATCACACCTTTTCCAGCTCCCACCATCAAACCGGTTGGTCCGTTCATGTTCTCCACCCAGCCGGACACTGGTTCCTTCATTGATGCAATCACTGAAATTCGAGCATGTCGATTCAAACAACCATAAACACGACGAAATAGATCGAGAAAGTGCTATGTCGAGAGGGTGAAAGGGATTTTACGATGGGAACGTAGAGACTGAGATGGAGAGGTGACAGTGTTAAGTTACCTTAAAATGGGAGCCTGGTGTAAAGAGCTAACAATGAACGAATTTGTAATAATATGGTATATTCATAATAATATAGTAAAATAGTATATAAATTCATAGTAATATAAATAAAACTCACAAAAGTATTCGCACTCGTAGCAATTGTACCCTTGTGAAACCAAAATATTTGAAAATATTTGTAAATTTCCTGTAGCCCCTTAAATTCTACCAATTATGTACAATACTTTTAGATCAAACTTTCAACGATATCCTCAAGTTCCATTTACATACACTACCATGTTCAATTAATAATATACCATTCGAAAGCTTAGTTATCGCACAATATATCCCTACTGATAAACGTTTCAGAATACATATTGTTAAACAATATTAATCATTCGAATTCAAGAATTGCAAGGCTACGAATACGCCTGTGACCCACTGTAGGTGTATTCACAGTGCTCCGGTGACGTGCAGTCCGCTATGATGAAAAATGACAGAAGGAATGAAAAATCGACAAGGAGGAATGTTTGAAGTCACCTCACTGTCTATGACGAGACGTTTTAGTGGACAGTAGGCCTTAGTCGGGTGTTATTAATGCGCGTAAACCACGAGTGACAGTCGTTTTCGTCATACTCAGGATGTTTCGTAACGCGACTGGAAGAGCAGTCAAAGGTTTATAAATTCATCGAGCAAACGGAAGTTGTTTACCTATCGAAGGTCTGGCGACGCCCGCAGGTAGACCGCATTTTTGTACCAGCTCCTCGCTGAGCGACTTGCTGAACGCGTATGTGTTCGGTTGACCGTCCAACATTTTCGGCGTCATCGCTGCGATCACCTCGTCCGTCAGATTGTTCACGGTGTCTATCACGACCTCGGGCCGTATCGTTGTCGGATAGGCTCTCTCCTCGAGCACTGGCTCCGTGCATTGACAGAACGCCGTCGAAACGTGAATGAACGCTCCGAGATCGGCTATCTGAAAATGTATTTTTATTTATTTATTTTGCAGTGATGTGCAATTTTTATCCCGCAAGAATTGTGGAAGATCAATAATAGTTGCAGCATTATAAATGTTACAGACCTGGGCAAACTTTAGTTGAAAATAAGAAATAATTTATTTCGTGTAATGCAAGAGTTAATACAGACCTGTTTCACAAGATTCAGAACGTTCATGGTGCCCAGTGTGTTTATTCTCACCGCCTCTTTCAGCGACAAATCGAATTTAACATTTGCCGCCATGTGAAAGACGACGCTGACTTCGCGCAGCAATCGTTCCTTATCGGCGGTCGATAACGCGAGATCTTTCGTCGTGGTCTCGCCAGGCACCAGTATGATCTTCTTCAGTCTTTCTGGATACTTCTCCTTGATCACTTTGAACGGTTCTTGCTGTGGAAAAGAAAAACCACCGTGTAAATTAATCAAAGCCCACTGTATCAATTACAGCAATTCAAGGTAATTCATGAACGACTGAAAATGTAACATTGGAAACGTTTTTACAATATCCACAGGATATTAAAATAGAGAAACATCTATGGAGAGTATTGGTCGCTGTTCAACTTCCGCTCATTTTGAAACAGTAACAGTGACCACCGTTTATTTTTTATATTTTCTTCGTTTCAGAGTTCAATGATGCTGTCACAATATTATTATATTTATTTTAGTATCATATTAGTTTAGATTCGAAACATGAACGTTCGTTTGTAACGTATTTTACTGATGACTAGACTGCGGATGTTTATGCAAATATAGAATTTTATGAATTAATTTCTTGAATCTGGACGTAAAGAAAACTTTATTTACCCTCTTAAGGGTTTTAATAGGTTCGAAATAAAGAGAACATCTAAATCAATTTTCTGAAATTTTTTTTTCTACTGAATTTCAGACTATCGAATATTCTATAAATGCATAAAATCCGTAGTCTACTGGTGACAATGTACAGTAGCCGGGTGTGTCAGTTCCTGTACATTCCGAGAGCATCTTGCTGACATTCTAGAAACATTCTCGAAGACGCTGGCGATCAAGGTATAAAATAACTTGAATGACATACTTTGACAGTGATCAAGAGACACAAATGCAATAAAAGAAATTCTTAGCAATGGAACTACGAGCATTGAATATATATTACGTTAACTTTTAAAATTTAGTAATGTACATAATGCATGATACAATCTAACGCAAGGTAATATTACATGAAATTTATAATAAATTAGAAGCAACAAAAGAAAAAATTCCTTTCAAAACAAACGTGTCAGAAAACCATTAAGAATTACTGGGGTCAAAAGCAGCTGTCACTAATTTCAATTGTTTTTCTTATCGACCACTGAAATGGACACAACATGTCAATCGTGTACATGAATATTCAATGTTTCTCCTGAGTGGAATGGATCTGGGTAACTGCACCGTGTCCAGAAGAAAAAGGTATAAATCAGCCTTAAGTCTAACGAACGGAAAGGAGATTTGTTCACTTCCCAGCGACGGGATTCAACGATTTACGCGTATACGTGTGGCTCTTTTCTAACAACGAACGACACCTGTTCTCCCCGTTAGTGGTGATATTCACCAACAGTCTGGGAACGAAAGACAGTGAAATGATCGACTGCATACCTTCGTCATTATGGTCCCCTTCACTTTCAGTTCGTGGGCGCGTCATTGACTGATGACTTGTGAAATTTGATATAAATAAGTCACGTGTCATCTTTGATTGCGCAATGTTAAGTCGGAGATAAAAAAAGGAAAACAACACTTTAGTAATCTCGGATCTATTCAGCATCGAATGGGAATTAATCGAGTACATGGGCTAGACCTTGATCGAAATGAGCGGAACCCTTCTTTTTTTTTTTTTTCACTCGATGACCTTGCGATGTCCACGTAAGAGGCGCACGAAATAAATAGTTACAGAATCGAACGAATTCATGTTTAGTTAGTTGGACAACGGAGTTTCTGCAGGGACAATCACTTTGTTCGATGGACAATGTTCGGTTTGGTGTTTGTTATGATTATTCGATCGGTAGAAAGTAAGGCTCGAATACGAATCGTACGGTTATGTGTGTGTATTAATTAATTATGCAACACGTGGAGTAACAGTTCGTTTATTCGCGGCGTGTGGACAACGTTCAGGTTCCTCGACAGATGACGACCTTGAAGGATTTTAACTTCCATTAGTATTCACTTTTATTTCTTGGCCACGTTTTGGCTGTTTCTTAATGAATTTTGTATTTAAATAAAATACATAATTATATATTACGTCATAGGTTATTTAATATGTTTGAGGTAACAGCGACTTCGCATATTTTATAAACAACCATTCGCCATATTGTGTTGTTTTTTATCATAATTCAGAGATAATTGGCAATATACCTAATGAATTATTTGTATTCGAGATTATTAGATAGGAAATAACAAAATTCTGGTAGCTATTTTATGGAAGAGATCTGCTCTGATAAACAAAGTCTGCCTATTTTGAATACAAGTCGAATTTGAGTAGGCTGCAAGGTCAGACACGACTTTTTTTCCTGTGTCATTCTCTGCCTTATTCTCAGCCTCATACAATTACTCACTGCGCCGACCTTGCTTGCACACGAGTGAAGGTGTGCATATAAAATTTGAGTTCCTTCTATCCACTTCCTCAAATGAATAACTCGAAACATAATCATCATTTTCATTTCGTCTTCCCCTTAACGCCCATAAGCCATGATTTTTTGTTTTGTGAAGTTTTACGTTCTCACTTTTTTGTTTCAGTAATGCCTATTAACATATTACTTTACGTTTTATATTTATACCAAGTAGGAAAGTGTGATACTTATTTGTCTATAGAAAAAAATCTCCTTAAAACAAAAGAAAAATATTTCCGCAGAATGATTTAAATAATGAAAATTAGGGTGAACATATTTTAAAGAAAAGTATTTTCACAGAATGATCTAAATAACGAAAAATTAGATTGAACATATTTTAAAAAAAAGTATTTCCACTGAATGATCTAAACGGTCGAATAACGAAAATTCGAGTGAACGTATTTTAAACAAAAGTATTTTCACAGAATGATCTAAATAACGAAAGTTGGAGTATTAAAGTTGAACATATTTTATTAGTACTATATTTATTGTTTTTCATTATTTTCGTAAGAATATCGAGTTCCTATTGAATATTATTTCTCATGAAGACTAAAATTACATCTTTAGAATGGCGCCTTAACGTTCCCCTTGCTCGACGGTGATATACCGTAACCATGCATCGAAGTCACCTGAGTGGCATTTAGATCGCATTCACGGTTTGAGCGTTTTAGTCGGCGACCGAAGGACATCCGTTGTCGTAATTTTTGTAAACAACGAATGTTCATCCAGATCTGTTTACAATCAATAACTAATCATTACAAAATTTCGTCTATAATTTCGTACTATTTTGATAATTTTTGCAAGAAGTTCAATTTACGCCATTTGTCAATTTCGTTACAATTTTCAATAACACTGTTCAACACGTAAAATACCTCATGACCGTTAATAAGCGTTTCTGACAGAATTTTATTAGCTGAATACGAATCTGCAAATCATTTTTCCCTAGCACGTCCAGTTTTGGGTAAAATCGATTTTAACAAAATTGCAATTTTTCTGAAGTCTAATAACAATTTACAGAATTCTGTTCAGGAGGGTCCAGAGAATTATTTCGTGTCAAAAACAACGAATGATTAGTACCGTAAAAACACAACACACCGTCAAAGTGGAAAATTTGCAACTTTCTTCTACAAACTGGACGTGCTAGGATAGAATGGTTTACAGATTCGTATTCAGTTCATAAAGATCTATCAGAAATGCTTATTAATGGTTATGAGGTAAGAAAAAAGTTAACATTTGTTGCAAAATATAGACATTTTTAAAAACAAGTTACGACTTTCATGATACAAACTACAAAAAAAATTTATTATAAGTTTCTTTCGTAGTACTGAAACCACCTCGAATATACTCGTTTAGAACGACGGACACAATTTACGTTAACTGGATCACCGCGACTGGAAACCAGTTTCCCATGTTTCTACTAAAATGTAGCAGAACACCGATTAAAAACTCACAATTATGTACTTTGACGCGATTACCAATTGGTATGCAAATTCTACTTCTGCGTTTTACGTTTAGTTCTTATTCATTGTTTTATACACAACCTGTAATTACTGGAATTTTTTCACTGAATTCCAGCGTTAACACAATCATTAGCATAATACTTATGCTGCATACACGTGTACCTACAGGATATCTCTAAACCCAGGACACCATCTTGCAATGAGACTGGTAGATCGCGAATATGTATGCAAATACACACAAACTGCTGATAAGTATACGAATAGATGTTACCAGAGATTAATCTACAAAACTGGAAGTAATACCAAAATATGTTTGCTTGATTGAAATATTCGATTAAATTCAAAATAATGAAACGGTCTTGATGACATTATTAAATAAAAACAATTTAACCCTGTTCTTCTCCTCGAGATTATATTATTGTTTTTAGTATCCAATGTACTTAAATTTGACGTTTATTTTTTCTGTATTTCCTGCTTCTTAAAAACAAATTATTTCAAGATTCAAAATAATTTAAAAAAAGAAGAATAAATAAAGAATAAACGAGGAGATCAGCAGGGTCAATAAGGATTAATACAGGTTATATTTTATTTTTCACTTAAAGAAACTCTTTAATTGGTTAACTATCGTTCGATTCTGGTCTTTGCAAAACAATCTTGTAACAATGGAAATTTCCTGAAATATCCATTCTCTAAGAAAATCGGTAATCTCTTATTGACGACATTTTGTATACACGTAACACTAATTATGTTCCATCAGTTGACGTTTTTCATTTAGTAAATCGCAAACAAATCGATTACATGTAATCCTGGGATTACCTCTATTGACTAATTTTCTCAACAATGAAGTTTCGATTCTACCAATCGCAGCGCGTAGCCAATTCTACTGCGGGAACTCGACCGATAATCTCACGCTCTAACTGGTCAGGGTTTTTCGTTAATATCTCCTTAACAAAGCCTCAGATAACATTGTTCCTCCAACATTTTCGTTATACCCTGTATACTTTAGAAAAAGACCGGTCACTTTCGGAGAACTTGCTATTTCTTTCTAATATTTCTCAGTGAACCACTCAAAATCCAGAACCTCAGCATTCCCCCACTATTTAGATTTAAAAAGAGATGTCAAGTCCTCCGAAAACAGAGATAGGCAAACTCATTATCTAGATAAAAAGTTTCGAATAACGAATAAAGGATAAAAAAAGGTATTTCGTCATTTTTAATTGTTTAAACGTGAAAATTTCAGTTTTCATAATAAAATAATACTTCTTTATGAACGAAACGACATTTATTGAACAATTATTTAATCTCATTAACTGTTTAAAGCTCAGAACGACACCCTTAGATACTACCATTTTTCACTGTGTATTATTCGAATAAAATTCTGCCCAACTCTATCCAAAAACTAAGAGAATTTCATTAGGAAGAACTAAAAAAAAAAAACGCTCCAAGTTTACTAAAAAATCGATTGCATCGATTTTGAAATCGTCAACACGAGTCTGACTCGATGTTATATAAGGCAAGGGGTTAAAAACAAAATTAAGCGTGTCTGGTTACATACGGCCTTTTTCGCTGTGGCAGTCGATATGTTAATATTTTTGTGGAAATATGAACGAGTGGAACTGTGGACTGATTTTGAGAAAAAGATAAGTCATAATGTAGTACTGTGCGACAGGAACAAGTCGAAAACGATAAACCGAAGACGTACGATGGCTCGTCAAGGTTCGCCGTTCGAGTTGGATCCGGGAATCGATTATATTCGTGTTAAGCAACCCGGTGTTTCTTCCCGCGTGACGTCGTCGCGTCGTTACGCGCTGCCAAGTAAAAGCCAGTTTCATTGAACCTGGCCCGGGAATTCTATCGTTTATGTAGAACCATTAAATTAACATTTCGTGGCGTTTGCGTAACTAGAAAATTCTCAGCGGTTCGTTCCGCGAAAAGTGGGTATGTATCGTGTGTTCCACGTCGATCGTAAATCGTCGGCTGGGAACGATCGAAGGACACGGCTGTTTGGTCAACGGAACCTTGACAGAGAGGTACACGATAGATGTAATTTATCGATGTGCCGAACAATAATTTGCCGGACTGACAAAATTATTCTGAATGAAATCTGATTATATCAGATCGTGATTATTTACGATTGGTGGAGGCTAAAAAAATGGTCGACGAAGATGTGGTTATCTTTAAAAACTAACATTCGTTATTCATATCGAAGATCGGCGCGTATGTAGCATTTCTATTTAAATTTTGTTTAGTAAAAAAAAAGGGTATACATGGCGAAGAATGTAAAATATACTGTTTATTAATGTTTGGTTTAAAGTGAGGTTACGTAAAGATATAATTTACATCGTTCGTTTAAATATTAGGTGTACAAATTAATTCGTGGTCTTCTTTTCATAGATTTATTATTTATTCACGGAAAACCAAAAGACAGTCTAGTCTTGAAAATATTATGCGTCACTTACTATACATTTACGCCATTTCTCGATTCTTCTATCATATTTTTGCCTTTGTGGTTCTGTTTTTGTTTGGTCGGTCGTTAAATGTTTGGTTTGGGCATAGGTCGCAGTAGAATGGTCTGTTTCTTTTTATTAGGTTCACATATGTATGTAACTTTATTAGTAATCCTGTTGTAAAGTAATTGGCAAGTACGTGTAAAAATAATTCCTGTACTTTCATACGTAATAAAATGCATTAAACCAAATTGAAAATGCAGGACTCGGAACAATTTATTATTGCGACACAAGCATGTTCACACCTCGTGGCTGGCAATAAACTGTGACGGTGATTTTTCGCGATTTCAAGTACTTCTTTGTTTCCGTTGAACTTTCAAGGAATAACGTTGAGTCACGGTATTTCCCTTCTGGGTTCAGATGCGTAACACCCACAAACGTCTCACCTGTATCATGTGCTGCAGCCTCGTGTGCGGATCGACCTCTTTCTTCTTTCTGACCAGCACGAAAACATTACCAAGATCGTGGCAGCTGAGGAGCAGCTTGTAAATTAAAACTTTCCCCATGAAGCCGGTGCCGCCAGTGACGAAAATGTTTCGGCCACGGAACCACTCCGCGACAGACAGAGTCTCTGAGTCTGCCATTTCCAAGAAACGCTGGAAAAAAAGCATAGAAGGCCGTGAAATGTAACAGAAATATGGTTGAAACGGACAAGAAAAGAAATATATACTTTCATAGAAACTTCGATTGAACGTACAATAATATTGTACATATAAAAAATTAAGAAACCGACAAAAACAACTTTTTTAATTCCTGGAGATACTAGTAGATAGAGTAATTTCTCATTCGCACAGATATAGAAACTGAACAAGACTGAATAGAATTTTGATACTACTATGAATATGTAGCATATAAAGTAAATGCATCGATGAACGAACACTTAAGAGATTTTGTAACAATTAATGTCGAAATTTAAATGATAATAATATTAACACTGAAACTACCGACGATAAATACATATCTATGTCGATCGGATTTGGAAGTTAATACATTTATAAATTAGCTAATTTCTTCACTGTTATGTCATAATAAAAGTTGCAAAAGATCTCAGAAAATTGTATTGTTATGGTACTTCAATCATTGTTATAAGAGTGTACTGACAAGTCATTTTAGCTTGTTTCTAGTGCTAATGAACATTTGCGTAAGTAATGAGTATTTACTTTCTGTATTTGTAAACAAGACGAGAAAATTAAGAGTTTATATAAATCTCAACAGTCTATTTATATACGCAGGGCATTGCTATTCATTAGACGAAAGAGGCGTGCGATACAACAATATCCTCAGAAATTTCACGATTTAGGTAACATATTCATTGCGCGTTGCAAAAATTTTTTTCGAGTTGCTGACCGATCCTTGTGCGTGAACAGAATTCGTTAAATAACTACGACGGGAATAACCAGAAGACGAATTAAGCTTTCCTACAAGTGTCTCGTAAAATCTTCACACGACAATGCATAATTATTTCAATCATATTCAATTTAAAAAAATTTCAAGTTCATATAAAAAATGTAACAATTTAATTCTATTCCTTCATTCTTTTAAACATCCTTAAAATTTAATGCATTAATGCAAATGTCTCATAAAATCTTCACACCACAATACGTAATTATTTGAATCATGCTCAATTTAAAAAAGAATTCAAATTCATATAAAAAATATAACAACTTAATTCTATTCCTCCATTTTAAAAAAAAGACCCTTCATATTCAATGGATTCATTAATGTGAAAATAAGTAAAATCATCGTATTTCTTTTCACATTAACATGTATTTTTTATAATGCGATGTGGTAGTCGGCGTCAAGATGAGTTCAACGACCTACACACCATGACCTGGAAGTGACCTTGAAGGCGAAGAAATCAGCTTTAGTTTGAAGAATGAATACAGAAATAAATAAACGCAATGAGACGTAAAATAGATTTTATGAAGAACGATCGTTTACCAGAGAATAACGACAAGTATCAGGATTTGGCCAGTGTCGTCGCGAACTTTCAACCAAGAGACAATCGGAAGCTTCAGAATGACAGTGAATAATGACATTTTCAACGAAACCGTACGTCATCGAAATTCGTGTTCAAATATTCACGGTTCAGCCAATGAATTATTCAATCTTATTGGAACAAGAGAAAAAAGGTACGATTTTTTGTAGATCCTTTGCATCCATCACTGCAGACCTGGGCAAGTTTGATTTGTAATGAAAATAAGAAATAATTATTTGAAATAATTTATTCCGGAACTTTATCAGATGATCTTACTTTTCAATTCTATTATATGGATATAAAAATATTAACGATTCATTTGAAACAATAGCAATTGCAAATAATGAATTATTTTGTTATTTTTGTATTTCAAATTTGGCAAAAGAAATGATACTCAAAATAATATGCAAAGATACGATTTTACTTTAAAAAATCTTCACAGCAATTTGCACTGCACCCTTCAGAAAAATGTCAATAAATGAAACTCAGACCTAGTCACCTGATGGAATTGCAAAGAACAATTTCACAATTATTTGTAAGAATTACAATTTTTTAATAACATGTTATTTAAAATAATATTTCAAGTCATATTATTTGAGAAGTGCCCAGGTCTGTTTTGTTTGCAATGTGTCTTCGGTTAACAAGGTGTCAAAATTTAATAACGTAATATATGTAAAGTGTCGCCTAAAATGATTAGTTAAATATGCATGGCCGTGGACACAACAGTCGATGTCTTGTTAAGTTCAAGATTTACCATGAATTTGCATGTTTTTCTTGTGCAACATTGCGAATTATAAAAAGCTATTAAATCAAGTGTAGACGATGCGATCACGTTGACGAATTTTAAACAAGGTGAAAAAAAAATGTTGTTTAGATAATTTTAGAAACGAAAGTTTCATCTACAAATATATCTTGTCGAACTGCTATTAATAGTAACAACTAAATATAACAGTATTTAGTAATTTTAGCTTCTCCGTTGCGAACCAACCGAACCCAGATCAAGGTTTTATTTTTTTTTACGAAAACCAATCGATTGAATCAAAGTATGAAGAATAAAAATCGATTAAACCATGAGTATGAAAAAAATCTTCGTAAGTAGTTAATAATATTTACATTAATACTGAATTCTCAATAATATACTTTAAATTGAGTAGCGGTTACTGGGTTTCATTAATGGCCAAAAATGTTCAATAAAATAATTCTAATTGCAAGTATGTTGGCCGAATATAAATAACGTACAATATAAAGGAAATGACAAATGGAAGATATTAAATGTTAATGTAATATTCATCGTCAAGTTCTACTTCCTTTTTACGTGCATCGATTGTTTTCACGTTTCTGCATACAACAGTAATAAAGTCATAAAAGTACAAGAATGGTTGCTCGACGAAGTATTTTAAAGTAAAATATTTAACGTTCTCACGCGCCAGATTCGCTATATGCTAACTAAACATTTTTCACGGTGGAATGATTTTATATGTACGTTCAACAGGTATCACATATTTCGTTCTGTTATACACCTTACTGTTAGTTGAAAATAGAAATGGCAACTAGGTTCTTGTTTCTATATCCTTTGTCACTCAAGCTTAATAGTGCATCTGAGTAGCTTCTAACAAATCGGATTTTGCAATGCAGTCCAATGTAAGAGTCCATTAGGTAAACAAGATAAGCAAATGGTGAAGTCACTAAAAGGTGAAATCGACTACCATTAACGAGTCACTCGTTTTCCCTCGAGTTAACTGGTTAAAAATCAGATCAATGTACCGAAAACATTCACGAAAAGTGTCACAACGTCAATTTCAAAATAAGTCTTTTTCGTGTTATCCATAGAGATCAATGTTAAATAGAACATTATATTTAACTCAAATTTCGTAAATAGAAACAAGAATCTTTCCTTCAAAGATTTATTTGAAACATTACAAAACTCTAATTAAACACATAATACATTGTTATTGATATTATGCAGCTGAATAGATATACTATCTCTAGATAAAAAAAAATTCCTAATTATAGAATACAATTATTTCCTATAGAGCTTCCTGTCGCACACGAAACAAATGTGAAAAATTCATTGATACAGCTTTTAAATATGTCTGACTATGTCTGACTATTACTGACAGTATCCACTTGCAGTAGGTAATACACTCTTTTTCCTGGTGGTCCCATTTTTCAAGTAACAATCCATGCAACGTTATTGTGAAAAATAAATATTGCTATGTCATCGTGACCCCTATAAACTTCAACAGAATTAAAAATAACCATAAACGAAACTACACGGCAACCAAGGTTTTATCTTCTCGAAAACGAAGCAAAGTATGAAAAAGTTTCATTCAACATTTTCAATTTGTTCTCACGTAAAGGCAAACCTCCTAGTCGATTGTACTTTGTACGATGATTGTACCGCGAATAACGTTACTCAACAACACCATTAACCGTATATGTATAAAATATTATACATATAGACTTAACACTAGAACTATTAAAGCAGTCAAAACGACTGGTGCCTTTAATAAAAATCATTAAAAATCTCCCGTTACTAATATCGTTAACCTGTCACATTATTGTACACTGTTGCGGACACTCTGGTATTAATATAACAATCATTTTTCTTTTAAAATGCTTTTCTTTTCACCGATTGTTATATTCCTGTTCAATTCACCACCCCTTCATTACGCTCTACTTTCGTTCACTGTCCATTACTAGCACCGAAATCATTCATTTTACCGACAGTCCACCATAAACAAACATTACCATCATTTCAAACAGTCCATTCCCTTTCCCTTCCGTATCACCATTCACTGATACCTCAATCACGGTCACTCAACTACAGATATTTATACAAATTCAAAACTCTAGACATTAATGGATAAACATGAAAATCATATAGAAGTTTATTCTACACTAAGTGTCTTCTTACGTTGATAGTAATATATAAATACAGTAACTCCTCGATCATTGTCCTCAGGCTCCTCAAGCACTGACAAGAAGACCTCCCCAGATATAACGCCGACGTTTACTATGCTCTAGCCCAGTGACAGAGCTCATAATTCACAAGCCAATAACATTTGTTTCAGCCGCATATAGCCACTAGTTTATAAAATATTTAATATTCAATGCCGAAGATCCTTCGACCACTCATCAAAGATTTACTGCACCACTAAATCCCATTAAAATCTGTATTTTACTGGCTACATAAATTTCCTATAAATGCACACACACCTCAGTCTAGTGATCACAAACCAAGATAACGATAGAACTACAACACCAATAAGCAATTCGTGTTCCAATTATACATACCTATCAACCCAACCGATTCGACAAAACGTTCCCGCGCAACCACCAAAGACACCACCAACGTAGTATCGTCCTTCTAATCTCACTTCGCTAGAAACGTACTAGACACCCTCTGGCCACCGATCCGCGAGCAAAATAAACGTCTGAAAGGATGATCCGTGTATGATCGCGAAAACGGGGATTATACCGGATTTCACGTGGTGTTGCAGCGACTTCGAGACCGGGCAACGCCACCGTTTCTTCTCGTCCCGGCCAAGGTGATCAACACGGTTTCAGGACGGACTGGACGTAGAACTGGCTAGCGTGGGGACAACAGGCACCGCGATTGAAAAGTGTTGCGTTGTTGTTGCGTGTCCCTTCAGCGAACCATAACGATGGTAACCCAGACACGAACTGACCGTCTATGCGCGTACGGCGAACACTTTATCCCCGTCGTGGCCGGTCATTTTTATACTTGTCCATGGCGGCTAGGCCGACGACGCCGCTCGCGGCGAGGCACCAAGATGTGCTGCTGCCGGGAGTCATTGTCCTTGCTTGGGTCGCTATCTTACTCACTCTTGCGTGTTCGGTTACTGTCACCATACCGACGCAAAGTGGGACCAAACTGGTACATCTGGACATTCAATTTTCTTCTAAAGGACTAATCGGATCTGTGTCAATTTTTCTTTTTTTTTTAAATTGTATGTTTTTGAATGAGAAATCGAACCATCTATATCATTTTTTTTTTTTTTTAGATCGTTTGTTCAACCCTTATACGCTCCTAGGGTGAAATTCACCCATTTTCTATTTCCAACTGTAATATGCTTGATTTCTTTCTAAGTATATTATAACTTGATGAATTTGTCTAAGATATTGATGTATGTAAAACACAAGTAGTTAACGTTTTTATTATAACAAGAATGTTGTAAAAAAGAAAGTAACAAAAAAGTTCCTTGGGTGATATTTCACCCGAATACTGTTCACTTATAAAATACATTAAATACTCTGGTGATAATAAGTTATAACATAGTGCTTTTTATGCACATGTTTTTATTTTGTAAGAATTACATTTATATTGTAAAATTTTGTCATGATTATTCGATATGTAAAGATATCATTGAGTATAGAATTTTCGTTTCTATAATTTTATGGGCAATACTGTCACTGACCTATACTGTGGGTATAAGTGGTTCTTGTAATTTGAGATAAAAATGCTATTTATATATGTAATAATTGAAAAATGTAAGGAATAAGTTAAGAAATGTAACTAACTTTTTATGAAATACAGTATAATAAGTTAATAATAAAATTAAGTGCAGTGTAAAGAAAAAAATGAAATATCACCCGAGGGTCTTTTATGTTACTATTTCTGAGGAGCGTATTTGGGTTAGATATTATATTAAAAAACATGGCTTCTTTCAGTAATTTTTCTTGTTATGTAATTGCACCTGAGGTTTTTCATTGTGTTAATTATGCGGTAGATCTAAAAGGAGCTGATGTTATTGTAAGGGTAACATTTATGAAATCAAAAGACTGATAAATAAAATAAAATTTCTTCTGAATCATTTCGTTATCGTTCATCGACAAGCAGGTGGATATTTTTCACCGTATAAATAGATGGGGGGGGGGACACTGCAATAAGACGCAAGATGCGTTCGAAGGGCGGGTCATTGTCTTGACGTTCTGTAAAGAAGACCTGGGCAAACTTTATTTCAAATGAAAATAAGAAATGATTATTTGAAAGAATTTATTTCGAACAATGTTCGGATTGTTTGTATTGCCAAAAACGTGACGCAGCGTCTATAACTAGAATCTCCAGATGATAGTCCTTAATCACATTGGATATGTAAATTCCAACGTTGTTGACACCATCTCCATACTTTTTTGTGTGTCAGAAGTGTCGATCAACAGTGATTTCCCAAACTCATTAAGGAAAGTCTGACGAATATGCGTTTTATTACCTGCTGTTTTCAACTGATGTTTACATACATAAAAAAAACCCGGAAGCTTAAAATAAAATAGTGAACGGATGAAATATACAAAGATATAATTATAACTGAATTATTTAATAGGACGTTATAGTGCATTTTGTAGAAAACCCAAGAACTTTCCATTTCACCTAATAATTTTTAAAATTCGTAGATAATGTCAAAAAAAAATTGTCCATCTTGATTGTAGGAAGATTTTGGGTAATATATTTCTTCGTTGTCGTATATTCTTGAAATCCGCATTTTAAAAACAATTTCTAATAATTACACGAACGTCTCAATGATATGTCAGTCAATCATAACCGAGGAAAATAGAGCTATAAAACGATGAGGACACTTTCCCTGCGCCAATCAGTACATTCGCAGTCAGGGTTGTGGCTAACAGAAAAAGAATTAACAAAAAAAAAAAGAATATTCCTGTGTTGTAACGTTACGAAAAGACAGACGAATTGTAGCAAAAGTGAAGGTTCGTAAATCTACAGTACAGTATACACAATTACCAAATTCAGGGATCCATATATACCTGTAGCGGTGGACACTGTGTCGTGACAACACAAAAAAGAACCTTGCAGGTGCCGAAGATTGATACAGTTACTCGTAAAAGTATTCGTGCGATCCATATTTCACGTGTTTAATCAGTGTTAAAGTTCGAAATACTAAGTAGTGATGAGTTGACAATGCTAAAGTAATAAAACGAAAAGTTGACGCAAACACGTGGTCCCATTTGATCTTGATTTGCAAATAAATTTATTACAACTATTTCACTCGTAAATAAAATCTGTCTGATTGTAAGGTCAAAAAAATTTATAAATTCTACGAAATATTGAAACAATAATTTTTCGTGTTTTTGAATCGTACATTATAGCAAAGGTAAATGTGTTGCCGTACAGACTTCAACTTTATTACTATTCTCTGTGAAAAGTGATAATTACAATGTTAAATGTCAACTAGGTATCGACTGTATGTTAGTACAGACCCAACTAATAAGTTGGGGTTAGATTATTGGGTTAATTCCATACTTTGGCGAAGAAGTTAGATTGTGGGAATGATCAATGTATTAATGTCTCGTACTTAGTCCTCGTTGATACGGTTCGGAAAACTTTACTGCGCCTTGACACTAAATTAAACCGAAATTCAAGTTAACCCTTGTGTAGGCAACCAAAATGTTCACGGATATTGAGCAATCGGAATACTCGTATTCTGACAGATTTGATAAACATGGATAATTTTACTTTCATACTTTTTCGATACTCTTAGTTTTCCCTTTCTATAATATACCAAATGCTGTTTTAGACAAGAACATAAAAAATTGTGAAAGGAAATTTAGAAATGGGTACTTGGGTACCCGGATACCCGGTTGCCTACACAAGGGTTAAATGGGAGAAAATCAATTGTAATAAACTTCAACGATTTATATCAAAGTAATTCTCAAATTGTTGTAATCAAAAGCAAAATTAACGATAAAACTTCTATTCTGCATTCACAGAATTTTCATCGATCATTTTGTGACTGCTAACGTAGTTTCATATCTTAATAAAGCAAAAGGCACGACAATGAACAAGGTGAATCTTATTCTATTTTTTGATCCCCGATCCTTATTAGTATAACCTTCGTTTTGCAACGACACCGAAAATAGTCGAAGGATGAAAAAGATATTTCGAAAAAGAGACGAACATGCAAAACCGTTCGGAGTCTACGTAATCATGGGCGATCCCCGGAACAAAAAAAAACTTAATACGCAAAATAAGCAACGAATATTAATTAATTTCGTGACTACCTCGAAATCGTTACAAGATTACAAAATCGTCCGAAAATGATACGTGACAAATAGCATGAACTTTGTCGAAGCTATTAAAAGGTCTCAGAAAGTGTTATGTGTTTCGAGATGTTAGTTCATACGGTTTATTCAAGTTTCGACTTGAAATTATATATTAATGGTTTTATTAAAATGTTGAATGGAATAAATTTCGTTAAAGTTTGACGCAAGAATGAACTATAACGAATATATGATTATACTAATAAACCCTCAAAAACTGTTCTGATAGCCAAACTGTTAAGTTATAAGAGCAACAATAATTAATTCCCATCATCAAAGTACACTGTATCCTAATTTATGATCTTGTCATTTTACGCGGGAGTTTGTTTAGTGCTGTACAAAAGTATATTAACAGAAAACAATGTGACTTAAAGCTGCACAATATTTTCTAGGATAATCTACTATTTTCCAAGAAATTTAAGACTCAATGAGTGCAGTCATTTTTATTCGTTACTGTCTCAATATTGAAATGAATGCAGTCACGTGTTTCGCATAAAAGAAAGTTCTTATTCCATGCATACGAATCCAGGTCAACCAAATGCCTAGGGATCTCATTGTTCGGCCTTGAATGAATGTAAGTCCTTGTCGTGCTTTAGCATTTCGGAAGTTCAACCTGTTGGGGTACATTTCGAAAGTAAGAATGTATTACGTATTTATCACTGAATGTCGTCGGAGAACGTTTAAAAATATAGATATTGAACTCTCAAACATTTTCTTTTGTAATTAAAATATTATAACTTTCAGTCGTATCAGTCATTTGGAGAAACTGATCAAATTTCGGTATTAGCTTCCTTAGAGTGCGTTAAGTGAAGATGTGTAGTTTGATTGTTAAATTAAAAAATTCATACTTTTTTCTCCAGCTTTTATAAATGCATCTTTTCGTAAGGATTGCTATATTGATTTTATAGTGGAGTCTAAAATATTATATAAATGTGAAACTTAGGACTTCTTTACCCTCATTCTGTAATAGTTCCCCTAGAGACCAGATATAGAACCGACCTGACATCCAATGTATGTAATTTTCTGTCACATGCTTCGGGGGCTCTAGAGCCCCTTTTCAATTTTAGTGTAATACCCGATGTTATCAATAAAGCATGAATTTTGAATATTATTAGCACAAACGGAGTATTAAAATATCCAAATAAATGGAAATAAAAATATCCAATGCTTCTGTTTAAAAGATACATCTGCAGCAATCACCATTGTAGCTGCGGTTATTGCGTGGCAGAGGAATACTGCAATTTATTACAGATATCTATCGTATGACGACAGAAATGGAAATTTCAGTAAACAACTTAGGAAAAGTTTATGAAGCTTTGGGGATCATACGGAAGATTTGCAAGTTACAGAGAAGGGAATTATTTGCGATGAATTAATTATACCATTTTATAAGTCTGAATAATATTTAAGCCGACTGTTATTGAATTTATAAAAATACTATTGTAAATTCTACATCTTGTAATTTTTTCAATCTGAAAAGTAAATAATAACAATTGCAGAATTTAGTTAAAGTCATGTCAAACAGAAATTTATCGTTAAATTTCGCGCGAAGTTTGAATCTGATAATGCACGGGAAAACTGCGAAATCGTGAAATGTGTTAAATTATGATAGTCACCTGGAGGCGGAAAGTAGAACTAAGTCTGAAACTTTTTCATCTAGTTTTGGATACCGCAGCCCGGTGGCGCCACTTATCAATTTTGCAGTTCCCGTGCTGTTTGGAAAAGTTTAAGAATTAGTTCCAATTTCCGTCACCAGGTGGCTACCATAATTTGAAACATTGTTTTATTTTTATGGTAATCACCTGGTAGTAGAAAGTGGATCTAAACTTGCAACTTCCTGATCTAGTTCTGGATAAAATAATCCTAGTTCGATGTAATATAGAACGTGGTTTTATGAGATAGATTCGAAGTTCGCAGCCATTAGCTCGGTATTGTCATCAGTTTACAGTACTTAACCGATGATAATACAGATTGCCCAGGCCTCACCACGAGGAGGTTGCTGCGAGTGGAGGCCCAAGGCAAGTAGATGGAATCACAAGTTCTACATCTACCCACCTTTCACAATAAACCTTATAAATTACTTAAATCTTAACTATATAATACTACCGATACTAAAATCCCTCGGCGGATGACTTCTTTCTTGAGCCTAAACCTATAAAAAACTAAGTTCCCTCGTCGGTTGTCTTCGTTCTTCAGCTTAGAACTAATATTATCTTAATATTCTAATTAATACGAATTAATGCTAGTAATACGAAATAACAAATTTAACGCAATGTAGTCGCTAATACTCAAACGAAAGAGATAGACGGAATGGAAAAAGTTCCATCGATCATTTCGTTTACGCACCTAATATACCAAGCCAAAAATTAATTCTACGATGAACCACGTTAAACTACAGTATGAACAAGTATCGCGATGAAAGTGTTGTCGCCAGAACCTGGTTTAAGAAAATAGGAAAGACGGGCGCAACCTCGCAAACCCGAATCCATCTCTCACTTTCCAGGCCCTTTGGGCTGGTCACCTACGTACCAGACCCGAGCACAGGTCATGACCAAGTATGGTAGTGCAAGCGAGATCCCCTGTAAAACAGAGTCCTTTTACGGAGCAGACTCCCGACTACTCCGTAGGCGGGTACGTTGTACCCAGGCGCGCACGAGCCTTTACTCCAAATCCTACTTACCAGGCAAAGACTAAACACGTCCGATATCTGGCTTCTCAATAGAAACCAGAGGGATCGGCAAACAGTCTTAGTGCACAGGCCCACTGCCCGTACCATAATAGGTACAGACCCACTGCCCATACCCCAAGTCTGTGTAGAGAAATCAACGAGCAAAATGAATTAATAATAACTTGGTATGCACAATGGCTGATCACAATTTAAGTCTATTAATAGATAGACTAAAATTAATAATAAACGATGTGATGATGAATATGAATATAACAATGAATATCGAATTATGATTTAAGTTTAACTTACAGTAACTTAACGCAGTGGTAGACGCACGCTTTGAAGATGTAGACGTTGATCGATGTCTTCTTTCGATGGAATAACTGTTTGGAAAAATATTTTTCATTATACAATACACATAGAATACATAATATGCACAGTAAATAAATCACAGTAAATAAATCACAGTACATAAGAAGATAAATATCGAAGCCAATGGTTCTCGAACATCTGTAACATACAAGGGATTAGTAACAAGAGAGGGGACACAACAATATGCACAGTAAATAGATTAATAATATGCACAGTAAATAAATCACAGTATAGAAATCACAGTAAATAAATCACAGTAAATGAATCACAGTACATAAGAAGATAAATATCGAAGCCAATGGTTCTCGAACATCTGTAACATACAAGGGATTAGTAACAAGAGAGGGGACACAACAATATGCACAGTAAATAAATTGATGGTTGTCGAATGTCTGCAACAAACAATAGGTTAGTAACAAGAGAAAGGACGAGTTGAGACACGCGCCCACCCTCCGCGACGGCTCACGAGAAAGTGAGGAAGCTAACGCCGTTATGTATTGGGCGTACGCAGGTTTGTTCCTGTTGAATTGTTTTTGCCGGCTTGAACGACCTTCTCCTTGCGACCTCCCACTAGCGCGTTGGACCGACGGAGAGCACCGATACCGCGGCACACTCTACCATACTCTCTCGCTCGCACATCTCCCCCCATAGACCCCTGAAGTTCCTCGGCACGTGTCAACACCAACGGAGAGCACCGATACCACGGCTCGCTCTACCGCTCTCGCTCGCACGCCGTGACGTCACCCGATTCCCAGAATCCTGAGGATACGAGATGGCTCATACGGTAAGGCATTCCCGCAAGGGAAATTGTAAGCCGCCAGCCAAAAGGTAGATTTGATAGACTATTTATGAAGCTACATCTATTCTGAATTTATCTGTTACAAATATACAAATGCAAGGCAAGATATAAAAACGAATAAAACAAGAACATGTAAAAAGTAACATTAATAAAATGTCCATTAACGATGCATTTACAATAAATTGTATTTATCTTATATCTATATTAAGTAGAAAATAATATTGTTTACTTTTTCTTGGTGTAAACATTCAAATATTTTCTACAGTTTTTCCTTATCTGTTCGAAATTTACTGATTTTAAAACCTACAAATGGGATGCTTTTGTTTTAATTAACTACCTTTACAATATCAATAGTTAATTTTACATACTTCAAGCTATATATTACTATCAGGATTGTCAATAAGATTAAATTAAACAATAGATACTTATAAGAAATAAAATGGAATGTATTTAAAAAAGTGTTTACTAATGTTTTTACAATGGTTTTTGATGTGATTTACAAAAGAAGTAGAAATAAATGTATACAAATTATAACAAGATTTAAAAATTATGTCGAAATTGTCAGATCTGCAAAAAGAATAATTATTTTGTTGCAAAATAAAATAATCTCATTTTTTCATGTACAAAGTTACATAGTTTGTTAATCTGATGTAAAAGTAACGATATATATGTATTATTCAATCTTTATCTTCGGCTATATACATGTTGTATTTATATGTTTCTGGTACAAAGAATAGTTAGGTATTAAAATGATTTAGAATAGTAAGTGTTCTAGCATAATACTTTAATCATTTTACGTCCCAACACCATTAGAATATAACGGTACTTGATGAAAATGTATGAAAATGTATAAATTTCATCCCACCCGCAGTGCATTCATTTCATTTCATTCCATATTAATATAAATATATGCTGGACGTTTCACGCGTGTTCAGAAATGGAAATCTCTTCCAGTATGTTCCATGCCTTCAGATTAGTATGTTCTGTTCATAACTTTTACAGTTGGTCGAAAATGAAGTAAGTAAGTAGGACAACGAGACCCGTCGTGGCCCAAGTAGTGGCAAACAGAGATTTCACCAACCACCCAATAAGTCCCAACAGTGTAGCTTGTAAGCCTATATGTGCATACTTTAACCTGAAAAGTATAATAATGTATAAATAACAAAATTACGTGTTTGCAATTTTGTTAGTAACATATATTCACAATAACTCACATTTTATCTTTGGAACGTGCTTTTTGTAACGTTTTTGGAGATTCATTGCTTAGATATGTTCTGACTCCTTGTGTTAAGTTTACAAAATATTCTTCCCAGTCTAATGGCTTAATATCTAGATCGAATATCTGTTTATCATCCTCTGACAGAGATTTATGTAACTCAGTCAAACGAGGACTGTGAAACTTCCATTCGGTAAAGATAAATGGTCTCAAACGATCCAGAGAGTTGTTGACATTCGTGTGCAGTTTTATTAATCTGAAAACATAAATTTTTTGCCAATTTTGTTCTGTGCGTGAATTGCAGAACCCTGCAACACTATTAAATCTTAATTTACGACATACATTGGTCTTCCTCCTGCTAACTTAGTAATTCCATCCAAAATGTACCCAGGGATGAAATGTACGAAGAATGCTGAGAGTCTGAACATAAATATCGAAGGCATCATTTTCAAATATGGATACCACACTGCATTTCGTAATGGAAATCTATGTAAATAACTATTAAGTTTTGACTCCACTTGTAACCATTTGAAAGGGTTAGTTGTACTGGATGTACAATGAAATACTTTTGGCTCTGTTGCACTATAATAGAAATATATATACATATATATTATTAATATATTGCGACAGTAAATATTAATTAAACTTTTATTTCAATGATAAAAGTTCTTTTTACCCATCTCTGTTGACTACATAGGCTGCAGTAATAAGACAGTTTACAACAATATCTACTGGAATATAATCAGAAATTAAATTTTTTTCTATTGGCAACCTTCGTATGACACCTTTGCTAGCACCCATCAAAAATCCGTGTGGACCATTTTTTGATACTGTCCATCCAGGGAGTGGTTCTTTCCATGCTCCTGTTACTGTAAGTACAAATTATGATAATGAGTAATAGATATACCATACATTTGCATACCGTTACCTTAAGTCTGAGAGAAAGCATTGAGCAATATAGATATATTTTTGTATGTAATGTACATACTCATTGAAGGACGCACAATAGCAGCTGGAATGGATGCATGTTTAATTTCATGTTCAGCCAAATGTTTTGTAAATGTATAAAAATTTGGATGGTTATTCATTAGTTTTTCTCCTTCTATATTTAAAGCAGCGCCATCTAATTTATTCACTAGTGTGAGCAAATTCTCCACATCACATGGAGCAGGATATATGCGTTCCTCTACTTCTATCATGTAAGCACTGACATAGGCACTAGAAACGTGTACCATTGCCTAAATTGTAAACAAAACTGAATTATTCCGCAGTTTCAATTCTGTTATTTAACATAACTGGTTTCATTAAATGTACCAGGAAAAATTCTTTAACGTATATAAAGTAGTTCACCTTGAGGTTTTTTATTTTTTGACAAAGCTTAGCAACTCTACGTGTACCCAATAAATTGATATTAGCAGCAATTTTTAAATCTGCTTCAAAATCCAATGATGCTGCAGAATGAAAAACAACTTGAACTGTATCGATCAAGGTCAACTTGTCTGCAGGCGACAATCCCAGATTATCTTCTCCCACATCACCAGCAACAGGTATTAATTTCTTCAACAGATCTGATTTGTTTTCTTCTTTCATTTTATTAAATACCTAAAATTGTAAAGCCAAACAATGAAATATCAACTCTTAAAATACATGTGTTTTAGTTAATTTGCATCTTTGAAACATTAAGAAGGTCAAGTAAACATTCAAACCAGCTTAAAATAACATGGATATAATAACTTTATAATTGTAAATGAATTTTTTTTTTAACGAAAATGAAATTCCATTTCGTATCGAAGTGTCATTGACCGATGATAGATTCTTCACGTGGCAAAACCCTACTAATCGCTTTAGTAAGCGTAAAGTGAATACACGCCAAGAAAACATTAAAATAATTATTATTTCTGTCCGTACTCGTTGAAACTGAAAATACGACCACCTAACAAATATCTTGCTCGATAAAAAATGACAAAAACAAAAATCGTGGTATATTTTAGGAAGGGTATTTAAAGCAAAAATATTGTCAAAAATCAATAATAACATTGGTGCCGAAATCCATACATTCTTCAAAACAAACATTAAGGATGCAAATTAATGCGAAGGATATCGCAACTTCCAAGTTTTTTAAAGTTACACTAAGAACAGCATTTGAGACATTTTTCTATCGTACCGAATTAGTTTTAAGTTCTTCCAGCCGCTCCTCTATCTGCTTCCCCTTTTTCGGTCGTAATAATACATAAATATTCTTTAAATCGGGGCAAGACCGCAATAGTTTTTCGATCAGGCATATTCCGACGAAACCAGAACCGCCGGTCATAAAAATAGTTTTACCATTGAAGAAACTTGCTACATCCGACACCATCCTGATTTGTTACTCGAAACTTCTCACCAAAGATTTCACTTTAAAGCTTCGTGACGAAAAAAAACACCTTTATTATTAATACAAATATTGTACTATTATTGGGAATACGGTAAAGCAACCAACTCGCATGCCGCACTTCGCTGGTTCGTCGTGAACTGAGAACTTCTCAGTGAGAAGGACGTTCGTAAAGACTGCTGGAACGACCGTAGATTCTTGGTGGGACAAACAAGCGCGTAAATAAAAAGAGGGAAATATAAAATTATTGACTTAGAGACTTAGAACAGTAATGAAGACAACAATATGCTGTATTCACATGATACTCTGTCATTAGTCGGTGATTAGATCTAAGAAATAATATAGTGATGTTCTATATTCTATATTCTATACTCTATACTCTATAGTAGTCTATAGGAAGGATTGCCGTACCTTTTTTTATCACGTGACAAGGATAGATATGTCATATGTATTGACATTCTTACACTTGTAAGTATGTACAGCTAATTGCTGTCGTGCACGCGAGGAGAAACTTAGAACGTCAGAATAAATGCAATTAATGGAAAAGCATGGTAACTTTCACTAACAGTACCTAACATCTGACGGACGTTTCATTCAAGTATGTCGTAGTGCTAGCATTTCACGAATTCTTTCAAATTGAATCGTGTAATAATTTTTTATCTTGCTACATTATTTATTTTAAATAATCATGTAGATATTGTACAACGTATTTTTTAGAAACACATTTCAGAAGTTTCATGATACATTCATTTCTTATATATACATACAAATTTGTTAGAATTTAATAATTGTACAGGTTAGTTTACGGAATATGATAGAAACCTATTGGCTAATCATACGATAAATTTTAAATCCCACCAATGCAAATATATAAACTTCATCATGCTAGAACTCTTATAACCGTAACGTGGAAAATTTACAACCTTTGTTGGATAACGTCTGTATTCTTATTATTCTAATGCTGTACGAAGCGAAATTTTTACGTGGCATTATATGTAATAAATAATTTTCAAAAGTAATTTTACTTATTTTTATTATCGTCAAAAGTACTAGTTTAATACAATAATATAATGTCAGTGTATAATAATTGTTATGTATGTGAGTATTTCATATGTTCATAATTATTACCATATTTTCTAAGAGCGTTCCTATATCTAACGATAGGTGAACTTTGTCCTATTCAGACTCGTAGATGTAGATACACGTCGAAGTGATTTACTGATTATTTGAGCAGGTCATTTTACTAGAGTCCACACAGTTCATCAGAAAAATTACGCAATGTTTGACTGTACCATGGTCCGTACGTAAATTCATCTTCAAAAGAAGACGTGGCTGTGCAAAATAAGTACGATAATGACGAAAGACGAAGAAGAACATGTTCCGTTGTGATTCTCAAATATCTTAATATATTTATAACATCTTATATAAGTGACTTTATACAAATAACAATCTTCGTTATATTTTTATTGTAATAAACTAAACCAGATAACTAGTATATCCTGAAAATATAAATATATATACGTTGAAAATATGGTACGCATAAAAAACCGTGAACTGAGAAACACTGATAAGTGTCAAGAAGTATGCAATTCTCATTTGCATTACTCATTTTAGCAGAAAATTATTCTTACGTAAATGTAGAACGTATCCTTCTTGCCGTCATAGCTCCTTCTGTGGCTAAAATGACTTTATGCGAAAATCTCTTGCAAAAAGTAAATACTGGTTTTTAACACTTTTGTCGGCGAAAAAAATCGCTAGCACTGCTAGATTTGAATGGCAACATCAGCAGAACTAAATTTTATCGACAGTATTTTTGTGATAAACGTAAAACAAAAACAGTAATAGATCGCTCACAAATTACATACTAGAGGATATTTTATGTTGAAAAGTTTGTCCGTTTACAGTACTGTCATCGGTACAGAATTCGGAATGCAGTTTGTGCAGATTCTGACGCAAATGAAGAAAAACTTGTTTGCCATAAATTAAAGTTTTTCGTTGAAAACTATTTCATTCCAGAAAGTTTTGTGTCCGTAATGAAAGTAACCTCTGTACTACTAAAATTTTACCTTATATTTATGGTAAAAATTCTATTTATTTATTAATTTTTTCATTTCACCTTGACCACAAAAACCGTTTTTATCCATAAGTGAGTTCATGCCATATACCTACACACTTACAAACATTGTCTGAAGAGACATATCTGTTGGGCACAGCTATTATAATACAGAATACGCTCTTTATTTCTCATCGATTATTTATGTACTATATAAAATAATACTCGTTTTTAAATAAATTAAGCATAAGTATATATGAATATTTAATGGAATTACTTTTAAAACTAAACATTTTTACTGCGATTTTACTGTTTGCCTTATTACATATTACAATTCTATCAACCCTGGTGGTACGCAGAATGAGGTTACCCTCCTTTTAGATGCAACAATTTTTCATTTTTTAGACCTGACAACACTGCCAACTTTTCTTAGGCATTGCTCTCTAATGTGTCCCCGTTGCAAAGAAGTAGTTCACTGGATTACCGTTGATTAGGAATAGAGTGCGCTCGAATAGGACATATTTTATGGTGTCGATAATTCCAAACCGTCAGCAAATAATCCTTTTGCATATGTATGTGAATATGTAGTCACTTCATTGTACGATCACAGTTGGGATTGTGCACCTAATTACAGTGTCCCTAATACATTAAACAACAACAGTTTATGACGTGTTTTACTGTCAAGCATAATTACATTTATGACGATTGAAAGATATCATGGAAAATTTGTAATCTGAAGTGGTGAATCATAGCACATTACTCCTACTTTACCACTGTTAAAAATTTATATCACAGACAAGGTACATAATATAAGGATAAACTTAGCATCCAATGTTTTTCGTGACTCTTCTCTGGGGGTTCTAGAGCAGCGGTTCTCAACCATTTTATGAATGTGTACCACCAAAACAATATGTCATGTAATCAAATAGGAATTCAAGACTGCGTGCATTTTTGACAGGCACTAATTTTTTTGATATATACTTGCTTTGATTTTATTCAATTTTAAACGTATAATTGATGAATTAAATATAATAACTTCTTATATTTGATTTTATTAATTCATCTTTCAGTGTTAAATTTGCTCCAAGGAAGTTGATAGAAAGTTGTCAATCGAAAGTTTATAGAAGACTTAACAAACCTAAATTTGTCTCCAATTCTTTGATAAAAATTCGACGGATCGGCGAGGTATATTGCATAAATTATCCACGTACCACCAGTCATCTCTCGCATATTACCAGTGGTACGCGTATCATCGGTTGAGAACCACTGTTCCGGAGTTCCAGTTACCATGGTAGTGTCACATCAACGTTACCGATTAAGCACAAGTTCTCGTTTTTATTAGCACGAATGGAACATTATATAATTCATTTATGTTACGTATGTTTAATACGATTATGTATGTAGATGGAACAAATATATGCGTTGCTTTGGTTTAAAAATGAATATGACATTAATGGAACATGACATGCGATATTATTAATCTTTGCATTTATCTACAAGACTTATCTAGACATTACACAAGTTTTTTCCTTCTTTCTTTTTGTACCTTCTTTATTACATTTTAATCATACATAATATATGTATAATTATAATACATATATAATTATCTTCTGGCAACTGGTAAATCTTAATATACATATAACCTTTTTTACAGTACTTTTCGTTATTGTGAGTAATTAAATGATAAACTGATTATTTAATATGTTAATTTAAACTAAGAATTTTTTAAGTTAAGGAAGATTAAATGATCCAATTTTTTTGACAATTAATTGCAAAGGATGTATGTATGAACTTGTCAAATTATGTCATTTTTTAAATAAACATAATCTGACAACGTTGCAGCTTTAGACTCGGCAATACTGTAGAAGTAAGAGTAATTCCCTAATGCACCGTCATATAATGTAGAGGACGCTAAAATTACATATTAGAACTTTAAAGATGTCGGTACTACAGATTTCTACGGTCATGAAATCCTGCAATACATTACATGTTAGGTCTATTCTTAATGAGTTGTTAAATCTATCCTTATACACATCCCATATATTGTTTACATGATATTTTTCACATTATTAAAAATTAGTTTAAGATCTTTTTTCATTAAGATCTTACATATGA
This sequence comes from Dufourea novaeangliae, assembly GCF_001272555.1. Classification (NCBI taxonomy): domain Eukaryota; kingdom Metazoa; phylum Arthropoda; class Insecta; order Hymenoptera; family Halictidae; genus Dufourea; species Dufourea novaeangliae. The sequence goes on along the minus strand of NW_015374010.1, from coordinate 1,761,757 downwards.
TACCACGTACAACTCCCTACCTTACCGGTTCCTCAAGATACGTTCCTATGTTCTTCTCTTGAAAATTATGTACATATTTACTTAATATTCCAAACATTTTTTCAAAATTTATCATGAAGTAATGGACGTACGATGTGATACTAGGAATATTAGATGTTAATATGTAGAAGTTGATGGAATGTCTCACTTCTCAGTGCAGTCTAATAATTATGTGCATATAATAATTAGAATCGCGTACTATTCGTCATAGAATGACATTGAAGTTTTAAATGCAAAGAGAATATATTTTTCGTGATCCGTAGCAGCACAAGGATGAATGAATAATAAAGAAGTAATTAAAGTATTCTGAGTCAAAAATTAAATTCTTATGTAAAAATTAGATACTGACTTAAATATTATTGATTGAATAATTAATTATCTATTTTGGAGACACAAGCTACAGGAAGTATCATGTGATCCTCAATACAAACATGACTCATATAGCCGCTAAAATTGATTATATCCTCTTTTCAGTAGTATGTATCAATAATATTCGTTTAATCGGTTATATAAGAATATTTCAACTGAAATTGTAAAATTAACCTTATTTTGAAAAAGGTATTCAATTTTACAGTACAACCAAAATTTAGCAAAATACAAATATTCTGTGAATATTGAATAATACTTGCAGTCGACTATAGGTTTTCAATTTTTGATAGAGAAACACCGATTAATTGAAATTTAAATTATTTATCATTTAATATTTGTAAGCAGCGATTCATATGTAAAATGTATATTTTATATATGAAACAATGCATTATACATATGTATAGATATATCTATGTACTTCGAAGTATTCGTAACGTGATAATAGCCAAGTAGAATAGGGATGCAGTTATCCGCATAGATAGGACGCAAGATATGAAAATTCTAGTGAATTTAAGTTTACGCATTATGCTTTGTTTCATCATCAACGATATTATTACTCAAACCTAATCGGAATTATATTTGCTAAGAATCCCCACTAAAAACAAATAAGCACACAGTGGAATTGGGGGCTAAATATAAAACACATCTGTATAAAGAGAAGGTGAATAAAAAATGAAAATGATATTGAAATTAAAATCGATATTCCTGTAAGAGAACAAATCTACCTACCGTCTTTCTTGTCACAGAAACCAGTAGAATAAAGTAAAACATGGTCGGCTCCATCGGAAGGGTGAAAAGCGCAGGCAAAGCGAATAAAACGAGTGAGATATGGCTAGTGACTTTTCATGGGAAACAATTGTCTTGCCTGGGGGGATTTGGCGGTTGCCCCAAGATGGCGGACTCGGTTGGCGTGCGACAAGCACGAGCTGAAAAGTGCCGAGAACGCGAGAAGTTCACGATTATGTGTTAAAACGGTACCGTGAATTTCACACGTGGACAGCCCGAGGATCGTCGACGAAGAGGACAAGCTCGGATAACTTAGGTATGTGGGAAATCAGTGACACGAAACCGTTTTCTTTCTGTACGGGGTGAAAAGCCGCGCCTACCGCTATCCCGTGCATTCACGATGTCGTGGGTTTCGCGTGAAACATCTATGCCCTCCTGTTTTACGAGTTAATCCAGTATTTTATCGGATCGAAGATATGGTTATCGGAACATACGATTCTCCACAAGAAGGGTAGCGATCGTGTCACGGAAATTCCTAGTGGGGATATTGAGGTTGGCATCGAAAAATCGAACGGTCGAGTGGCACGGCCGACTTGTCGTCCCGATTATTTATTTATTTATTTATTTATACACGGGAAATACCCTCTGTACACAGATTACATTTTTTCCAACGAAATCGATAGCGAGCAACATATAAAACAGATAGACGAGAGTTGTGTCATTTATTAAAATATTCTTCCGTGTGTCTGATCCGAGGGGGAGAAGCTAGCACTACCAAAGAAATTTAATCTATTATGCTTATGTCCAAGGGTGCAGATCCTAGAAATGGGGTCAGTGTGACCAACGTAAGAGAATACTTGGACCGAATGAAGGGAAATATCTTATTTCATCATTCAGTAATTTACAGTAAACTCGTAATAGGTTCGCAATTATGGTCCATCTCTGGCCGTTCAACTGTTACTTTTCTATGCAGGATGTCCATGGAATCTCTATTGAATTCTTTCAAGTGAAGCTTTATGGTTACTAAACGTAATGGGGACTAGATCATAGAGATCCGAAATTCTAAATGGGGATTCAAGAACCAATTATGTCTGTGTGTATTTCCTGCTTTTCGATCTGATGACAGTAAACCTTCGTCGATCGATCGCTGTCGCAATTCTACGATTAGACACCGTACAAGCTACGCGATTTTCCCGCGGTGTCCGTGAATGATATCGAAATGAATTTGTCGTATCCTCTTCGTTCCCGACGGATCCATTCCCGACCCATTCTAATTGAGCCCGGGCGACCGTACACGTCGGCTGTTTTCGCCTTATCACTGGGAATACTTTTACCCCTCTGATTTCTACATCAAAGCCGATGATTACCGCCTCCTTTGACGCATTGTCTCGACCCAGTGTGGAACATTCACCATGTGTGTACGTGTGTGGGTGCGTAAAGCTCCGCGGGTGGCTGTGTGTGCGCGCGCGTTTCTTGGCGTGCGCATACGGACCCCGCATGCCGGTTCATCGTGTAAAATAGTCGTGACTCGCATCTCCTTGATTTCTCCTGGTATTTCCTATCTTTATAGATACATGCATGCATAATCGTACGCAATGTTTCGTGTCCCCCTCTGTGCATGGAACTTGACAATTCTTCAATGATTAGAATTCGTTCACCTTGAATCAGTGTTCATTTTCGTCGAATGCATACGGATTCCTCGTGTCAGGAATTCAACGTTTTCGCCGAGGCATACGTGGTCGGTAATACAGTGGGATTGCTTTTACTTGAGACAATGCGTTTATGAAGTGTGAAGTTGCGTCTAAGGTACTGTTGTTCATGTTGGAACGGTGTTTAAATGTTCTATCGACGTATTGGTTCAGTGTTGTAATAATGAAAAAATTCCTTGGACATTAATATTTAATACACTTGCAAGTCAGGATGCGACAAATCGTCGACATACTTTTGTTTAGTTTTTCATTGTTTTTGGTGTGGTGACAGGTGGTGAAACCTATTTGTTTATAGTTCAATATGTTCCCCCGAGGGGGAGAATAAATAGCGTGTAGATATTTTTAATTTGATATGCGGAAGGGAAAGTTAGAGGGCTCTGTGTATGGGTGCGAAAACTAGTTGATGCATTTCTATCTAGCTATTATTCTTTCGTGTTTCAACCGGTGTCGGAACGGTTAAATCGTAACGATATACATACATTCGTTGGTGTGTTTGAATAGTGAATAAATATGGTTAATATGACAATAGAAAAGTGGATGTATCACGTCAGCCATTCTCAATCACGGAAGATCGAACGCTGTAATAGGATTTACGTGAAGAAAGCTTTTCCGGTAAGTTTCTTTTTTTCTTTTCGGTTTCTTTGAAATCGTTGAAGATGTTTTACGAGATTGTTCGTGCTTTCAAAGGCCAGGTAAAGTTTAATCTCGTTTAGCTGGTCTTTGGGAGGTTACGTAATTTCGTCAGTTGATGATCTCCCCGATACCAGTAGACATAATAGATGAATATGTTAATTATTTTGTGAACATATTAATTGGCAGTGGTAGTGTCATCTAGCTTAGTTAGTGTATAAAAGTACTAACGCTGTATTCTACTGTGTTCTTTGTGCAAAACGTCAATTTTTTCCCCTTAAAAAATCTCTGAATGTTCATCACAGATAAGTAACAAAAACAATGTAGTGTTTGTGCAACTTGCATATGCATTCTATATCTTATTTCCATAACGTTTACAATTGCATTAATGCAAATTTACTATTCAATTGTAACGACTGTGTCTGTTAACTAATTCATAAATTTGTAATCTCGTGGATGACTTCGTTACGTAATTATAACAATTAATGTTCAATGACTTTAAATCATGGTTACTACCAAAGTGAATAATTTTTAAAAAGTTATGCATATAAAATGTTTTTTTTTTTAATTCTGAATAATTAATATCTAGGTTTGTAAAGCAATGTTTCATTTCTTCCTACTATTAATTAATAAATTTATAGCAAAAATTTGTCATATTATAAAATCATTTTTCAATAAAATGGCAAGTGTCGATATTTCTAGTTGACACCCACAGAAGTATAGTTGCAAGCAAAGTCTTCCTTTCATTGATTAGAATAGATGTTTCTTTATCTTCTATTTATTGGACGAAGTAGTTTATCCAAATAGATACTTTGTTTGTGAATCGTACAGACGACACTTCAATTATTATAAATAATACATTTCGATGGTTTTTTTCGAAAGAGATTGAAGACGTTCGACGAAATGTAGGCAAGATTCAATTTGATTCTTCATGCGGAAGCTTTATCCGGAGTCGGTAAATCCGTGGAACGTGATCAATACGACGCGAGTTACTTCCGCGTTTGTCCGTTCCGCGTAAAAGGGTTGCCTTCGCGACAGGGATCCCCCGTTGCACGTTCGACTAACGTGAAACCTTTTGAATTCCCTTCTTCGTTCTATTCAAGCTGAAAGCGTTAGAAAGGCGTACGATGGACATATAGTCAATGTGTATATTATTTTTTTTCCTAATAAAATATTGAATTGATGACTATAAACTTCACCTCACAGTAATACATTTGCACAATACTAATGCATTAAACAACCAATACATATCTAGCGAATACATTTTCTCCAATTCTTCCAAATCATTTGAAACAGACAGTTTCAATACACGGCAAACACAGGCTAAAATGAGATCAACATTGAGTCAAGGAATTAAACGGAGACCAAAGTGATTAACTAGAAACCACTTAACAATGAAGTAATTAAAAGCGCAGCAACTTAAGACCGAGAGACTCGAATTCAATCTACTCAGCACTAAGACAGTACGGTCAGACCAATCCTGAACCAATAGACTTGAGTTACGTTTACTATCAGTTGTAAGATTCGAATCAGACTAACTCAGGACCGAGGATTTCCAATTGGATTGGCTTAAGAACGAGAGACTTAAATCGGATCACCTATAGCTGGAAATCAGAGCAAGCCAGGATCTACAAAACCCGAATGATACTGATTCAGAATAAAAAGACTACCATTTAATCTGTACATATAAGATCGGAGACTCAAATCCGGAAATAGATACCTCAGACGAGCGATTTATAGATCTAGGGAACTAAATTAGATGACACAAGGACTCAGAAACCCAAGCCATAGTACCCTAGGACCCAGAAACCCAAGTCAGAAGACTCGAGACCCAGAGACCCAAGCCATAAGACCCTTGGTCCATGAACATCCCCCAAACCTGGGGGATCTTGTGTTCCAAGGCTGTGGAACCTGGGTCTGAGGGTCCCATGGCTAGGGCCATCAATTTGGTAGTCCTCTGATTTGGGTGTCGAGGCTATAGGGTTGTCTGACCTAGCTTTTTAGGTCCTAGAATCCTCTAGCTTGAGTCTCTAGGTTCCAGGCTTCTCTGACTTGAGTCTCAGGGTCACGAAATCTTAAAGTTGTTGAGCCTTGAGTCTTTGGATATGGAAGTGCTAGAGTTAAAATCTTCAGTTGTGGAATTGAATCTTCCTGTCTTTTGTGAATCCTATTCAAGTTTGTGGGTCCCTAGATTGGCGTGTCTCGGACGTCTCAACTCATTTATGTTAAATATACGTGTGTGAACAGTACTTATACCATGAATAAGTAATTACGATGCACTTTAGATAAATATATATTGACGGACATAATTTTAGGATTATTGTTTAGGTATGAATTACAATTTGACTCATCTTCCGTTGTTATCGGTTTCCGTACGAAAAAAGGTGCGACCTTTACTGACGCGTGTTGTCGGCTACGTCTCAAGCTGTCCGAAAAATTATTTATTTATGCTAATTTGACGGAATGTTCCGTAAGAAGCTCCACTTCGTAGAAACAACCTTGTATTTTGATGCATTCAGTTTCCAAGAAGTTCGACAATTATCAATGACAAACAATTCCCGTCCCTGGTGGAATTTCAATCAAGGACTACACTCGATCCCGTTGACGCCGCCTGACACGAGCCCCGATGGCAATAAAAACAATTTTTACCACCGGTGTCTCGGGTCCTATTCTTTTATCGCTGTGAAGACAAAAAAAAAAAAGAAAACATTAATTTGTAAGTCTGAATTCCTTCCATCTTTTCTCTAGTCGTAACGGTCTCTATCCTCCTTTTCGTGTTTCGTCAATGACGTTCGTCCTTGCGTCTCCCTACGTCATCGGCTAATGAAGTCACGCTCGTATATTAATTAGGAATTTAGACTCGTCGATCCTTCTGAGAAGACGCTCGCGAGCAAATATTAAAGCGAGTACTCGGTTTTTGCGCCGTGACCTGTATTTACGTGGCTGTCGTACGCCCAGACGTAGAGGATCGTCGTTCGACACTCCCGAGTACACGAAGGGGACTACGTTTGAATACGTGAGTCTGGTGCTCAAACAATCACAGAAACGTGGGAAGATCGTTCGAAACGCTGAAAATACACTGGTACCTTAACACGAACTTACTAGGACAATTTTTATAACGATTAAATATTTCAATAATTTTTTCGAAAATTCTATCGGTGCACAGATCGTTCTACTATTACTACCATTCTGCAGGGACGGAGAAGATTTCGAGAAACTTTGTGGCAAAGTTTCATGAGTTCCGAGTCTCAAAGGGGTTCGAAGTTTCGCAGGAGGTCGTTGTCTTTTGTCCAACAGTTATCGATATATGTTCTTCGAACTTTTCCACGTGTATGTATTCGAACCAGTTCGAAATTATCACCTAGGCTAGGCTTCACCTTTTGTTGCCACTTCTCAATGATTCTTACCGCTCAGACTGTTAGCGACCCAGCTACGGGACGGTAAGAATCATTGGAGTTGTGTGCCTTTCCATGCGTATTTGCCTTGCCAGATAAGAAAAGTCTGCTATTGCGATAAGGTAGGAAAAGATGGCAGGCCTTTTTACTTCTTTCGGTATTACTTGTACGCTCCCTTTTCATTCGACGCGAGCCAACTTTGCTGGAGCTAGGGTACGTCTCGTGATGGTGAAACGATGGCAAATATTCGTTCCTGCTGGGTACAGTATCGACGTACATTGCACGTGTAGTTAATGAACGTTTTATTTGGTTGCTTCTCTGTTGGTAACATAGATCTAAGGCAACGATTCAAGGGGCTTAGACTTATATGTTTTCTCTATTTGCACGTAATTAGTTTTAATATGTGATTGGTTTAATTAATGTTAAATGACAGTGCATCCCATCCACACGTGATAGTAAATTCATTCATTGACATATTTCATGCCAAATTGTAAATAATCCTAGTTATCACACCTAAATTAGTGATGGCAATACATTTGAATTGTATCGATATTTTGTACTCATACATATTGATACCCAAAGTAACGATACACATATATATCGGGAATGAACTATCGATATTACCGGTGTCGATAGTTACAATTAAACTAGAAGTAATAAAATCCAAAAATGAAAATAATTATTTACGCAAATATTTACTAAGGCAGATTCTCAGGTAGCAATATGGAAAAATAATCGACCGAAATTTCGATATTTCTGGGATAAGTATCAATACTGAAATGTATATCTTCATATTAAATATCAGTATTTGAATTGAAAAGTAACGATATTTAAAATATCGATACTGTATCGTCCATCATTAACCTAAATATTTATTGTCGAACTGTAGCCCACGTATCTGCTGATTCCTAAAAATTTTGAAGGTATACATCGAGTCTCTCCTTCGTAAGATGTCTGTTCTGTTGTTTTATGATGTCAATTTCTACATCAAAACTGAAATTACATTCATTATATAAATTTCTATTTCTGTAAAAACAAATCATGTTACGGTATTCCTCACATAAGATGGAGATTTGTCAGTCCCCATATCATCGTATTGCTGTCTCTACCACCTTGTGTCTGCGATACCTACAGCGAAGACAGGAGGCGAGTCGGTAGCCAACGAAGGAGATCGTAAAATGGTGTCAACAGCTCTATAAGATCTCGCTTCGTGAGGTGCGATCATATGGGAGGGAGGGGACACTGTACAAACACAAATTCGCCAACTACATCTTTTTTACTGTCTCTTTGTAAAATTTACTGACTGCATTATGAGGTAGTTAATAAGGTTAGTACATGACACAATAATAATGTTTGAAGTTGCGATAATCTACTCGACTGGGACATTCATACGTTTTCACAAGTTTTCTTCTTTGTCCGTCCTCTATGTATCTTTATCTACAATTACCATCACCGACAGTCCATTACGAAGGATGGCGAAATACATACTTGTAAAAACTTCAACGTTTTTAACGAATTGGCCAGTAGGGAACTGGTTGATATGATATTTATAAAATACGCTGACATTTATCGATGAACGGAATGATTTATGTGTTATTCACATAAAAATATTTCTTCCTGCCAGTCGACGAAATATTTTGCATACGGAATAAAAAGCTTCCGTGAATCATGGCGCTTCATTCGATGCAATTAAGGTGTGTAATAATTTGTGTTCCTCGATGAGCCGTTGCAGTTGTTGAAATGTGCCTGGAATAAGCTAAACGCTCTTCTGACAAGTTCTAACATATTCGATACATCCAGGCTGTTATTTTCACTATTTCGTCGGTATCTTTTTTTTCTTTTGATGTGATGTATGTATGTTATCCAACATTTCAATTGCCCTGCTTAAGATGGATTTTCAACAGTCCCCTATATCAGTGTCTGCTGCGTTCACACACACACACAGTTCTTTTATATCGATATTATATTGAAAAGTACATACGATAATAATAGGATTCATTTGATAAAAAATGAAATACAGAAAGATAATAGAAAAGTATATCAATGTTCGTTGCAGAATATTTCAACTAGAGGTACAGAATAGATTTACCAAATAGAAAATAGCGGAACGTCATAGGAATTTCGATAATGGAGTCTAATGATGTATAAAATTGTCTGAAAAATAAATTCATTCGAATACCTTTTTGTAGGGCCCCGAACGAACGAATAAAACAAAAACGCACACGATACAATTTGAGGTTTCATCTGAAACACAAAAGAGAAAATTCATTGCTTCGAGTGCATCAGCGTAACATTTCGAGCGTCGCGGAAACTTTTTGCCTCGTTATTATAATGGACCCGTGAATGGAATCGCCTCGTCGAAACGGGACTACCCCGCGATCTTGCGAAACGACCGCTGGGAAAGTCAACAGTTTCAAGCTCGTTCCGTTTCGTCTATCCTTTTAGCCTCGTTTCTTACGTCAAAACATTAACTGTTTAAAATACCAGCTGGCCGATTTTAAGAAGGGTGGTGGGGGTTCTAGGCTGAACGGTCTGTCGTTAACGTTGCTTTCCAATATACATACGCAAAAATGGCACCGAGCTGAAAAGAGCTGCAGCGAGACCATGGTAAGTGACTGTAGTAAATCCAATTTTTCCTTTGCCACAGGCCTTGTACATAGTTGCATATAACGAAGGTAATTGTACATTACAATACAATGCTTCCAGAGAACAAATGACTTACACCACTATCGAAACGAACGTAAAACTTGTCCCGGTTCATTATGACAATGACATCTCCATGTCATTGTTTATTTCACTGCTATTATGCAGAAGTTCCCCCTCACAATATTGAAATATAAATCGATGGTAACGTTAAATACGAGAAAAAATTCGATTTATCTACTTATTCGATTGCACGTATAATTGTTAAAAAAATATCAACCGATAATTAGGAGAATTATAAAATATGGGTACACTTTTTTTTATGAATTTTGTAAAGGAACCATAACACGTTGAAATGAAAAAGCCCGTTAATAAAACGTGTCCAATGAACCTAAAGAATCATGATACAGAGGAAATTTATATTTTCCTTTTTTTTTGTTTTTTTCCGAAACAAGAACGACGAAAAAAGACATTTCTTATCCGCGTGTAAGATTGTTCGAATTGCGGAAAAAAAGCTCGTTTGCATTCTAAACGAAACAAAATACAGTATTACTTTTTGTAACTGGTCTCGCTTGGGTTTCGGTGTCCTTCACATCTAAATCCTACATTGTTCTCCCCCAAGATCGACAGATTCTTTCGAAAAAAACTGGAAACGACCTTGAAGCGTATAACGAAAAAACTGGAATAGCCACGTGGTGTACGTATTCCTTTCAGCTGGTGACAACGTGTTTTTCTTGTGTTTTTTCAAAAGGGGAAATAAATATTTCGGTATAACCTGTTCCCTGTTAACCTCCCCTGAACCTGCTTCGCATTCGTTTCATAGCTTTCTCCGATATCGGAGAATTTTCAGTGAGCTACGAGAAAAATTTATAATAGTGCCACGTTAAATAATAAATTTCTTTAATTTTCTTGAATAAATTGGTTTCGAACCTGTGTCACGAAGTCCGCTCCATTGATCAGGAAAGCCGAGTCTGACATCCCTGGCGTAGTTGGTCCCCAGCGACGTAACTAGGAGGGTGGGAATGCTATATTAGTATAATACACATTGCTCGTGTTAATCGAGTATAACTCAACTTTGGAGGTATTCGAATTTCCACTTGATACATTCTCGAATATTTTATCGGTTGACACAGAAACGTTTTCACGATTATTACTTATTTAAAAGTTGTAACGGATTCGACGCATCCAGAATCGTTATTTTTTAATTATTTTTATAGTCTTTTTTTTAAAACGGTCACTACGTATATCAATAGCTGTATTCTAATATCGTGTTGTACATACAATAGTGGACAAAAACTATTTCCACGCAGTTATTTTGTATCGATTGTATTGAATGGGAACAAGAAACATTGCGATAATACAAAGTTGTATCAATATTCCTCGTAAAAAATTGTCAACTAGAGACACGGAATAGAATTACCACATTGAAAGCAGTGCAATGTCATAGAAATTCTTGTATTTTTCATATTGTAGATTTCTTGTGTCCTTTTTTTCAAAAAGAGGGAGAAGCCTTTTGGTAGCCTGTTATCCTCCTGTGAAACTGATTCTCATTCGTTTCGAAGCTTTACGATACCTGAGATTTTTCGATGGTTGCAATAAAATTTTTTGTTAGTACAAAATAAAGGTTTTACGAACGAAATCGAAATTCCCCGTGTGGGTATAAAGAATTGAAATTTACTCGTCATTGTAAACTCTCATAATAAATACTCAATAGTAATAAATAAGATATTCTGTACAATAATATATAAATTATTAGTATGTATGTGTAGAATATTTTAATAGCTAATATACTTTCTGGTTAAATTTCGTTCAGGTCTTTTAATTTTACTAAAAACATGAAATACGTTGAATAAATTGTGAGTGGTCCTAATTTAATGGCCAGGGGCTGTAAAAATGGCCACGCATTAGCAGTCGATACATATTTTTTTTTTTCCTTTAGCTATCGATCCACTGTACTTCGAGTTCAGTCCAATAAAAAGATTGTTCCGAATAATGGCTTCCCCTTATGTGGCCAGGCGAAATTCCTGGAAATAATCTGGCCGAAACAGTTTGAATGACGTACGTGAACAGGGCACGTGCGTCGCACATGTCTCTTCGAGAATCCTATTTTACGACGTTGCAGGTAATAAACCGATGTCCTAGCTGTGTGTCCATCTTCTTGGCAGAGCCTTTTATATTCAATTTATGCAAGTTAACTCGCGTATTAACATTCGTTACAACTACAGTTTGGATCGCACAGATGCGTTTATGAATTGGTGGAAATGATTAGGGGTCGTAGTGGTAATATAGACCATTGTTTCGTTTGGGAGAGAATAATTAATTTTAAATGTACATATTGCATCTATAATTATCAGTACACTGCGTAATTTTATGCATTTGTAGCATATACGATTAAGTAGAATTCGGTATAGTAGAAATAAAGTAAATAATTTTTTGATTTGCAAAAAAGGTGAAGTTGATGTGCAGAGGGGTGAATTTCATCTGCAAAAGGGTGACTTTGATTTGCAAAAAGTTGTATTTGCAGTGCAAAACCTGTAAGCGTTGTGTTAGTTATACGAATGTTTGTCCTGCAAGCTTATTCAAATGGATTTTCGTTAACACTGTATACACACGTGAATATTGTATTAGGTTGGCGCATACGAAATGTCGTTTTCACAAATGAAACTTTAATCGCGCATTTCCCCGACGCTATTTAAACACCATTTCTCTTGTTTGTCGCTAATTACATTCGATAATATCTCATGAAACGTAATCATCGATGGTACTTTTGTTCGAATAATATTCTAACGAAAACTCATCAGAATTCGAATTTTACGAACCAACGTCGAACTGTTCTAACATTTACAATAATCTCCTCCACATACTAAATATCTATTTTTCGACATTTTTTCCCCGGTAAATTCGAACTCCGAAAAAATAATATAATAAATAGTGACTTTTTCTTTCTGTTTTCACCAGTGTTCTATAATTGAGGTCTTATTGTATCAAATTGCTTTTGATACACTTGTGCATTCTTCTCTTATTATGATAACTTTGTACTAAATGCTATTTATTCCGTTAACAAATAAATAAATAGTAGAAATCGTAGGAATTTTAACGGATTGTTACGGAATCATCTCGATAAATAACGAAGCTCAAACGAAATAATGAGCGGCGAAGCAAATGGTGTGCGAACAGCTCGCTGATTGTCTTCTGTACTCTTAGAATCCGTCCCTATTTCCGATCACGCTCTAATAAACCAATACTTGGTCGACCTGCTCGGTGGTGCTTTTCAGTGATCAATGAACCGCCTATGAAAGGAGCCGTCTGTACATATTTTTATATATATATTTTTCCTTCACATTACAAAGCACCTGTACCGAGGGCGGCTATTATTTTCCATCGAAGTTAATTCCACGAAACGAATATCGAAAAAAAGGTTTCTGAAATGACGAATGTCCGTCGAAATACAGATCGAAAGCGACGCAAATGACGGAGCTCTATATTTTACAAAGATATAGCTCAAAATTTTCTGTCTCCGATTCTCTTTATCGCATTTGTGAAATAGCAAATTCCTACTGTAAAGATCTCGAGTTTTTTCATTGGTTCTATCCAGACTTTCAAAAACTAAGTCGATAGTCTTGTAATTAACATTTGGCTTTACTCTTTTGTATTTACCAGTTATATGTTTCATGTCGTTTTAATATTCGTCCGATTTATATTTATATTTTATTTAAACGTGTTTACATTTTTCTCTTGTATTCTATTGGGAATTAATCCGTAAATAAATAAATAAATAAAAATCTATTTCCCAATAGGCGAATCGAGACCTTCATGACGTATATTTCACAGTTTAAACGTTATTTGGCCGTCGAGAAACAGGTTTAGATAGAATCTGTCCTACCGGGCAGCCTCGCCATTTAAAAATAGTCGTATAACACCATCGAAAGAGCAATGGTGAGAGTAGAGGGGAAAAAAAGAATTATAAATGTCAAACTCGAGAAACGTTAGAATTGCTAAAATTAACAAACTAACCCGTGGAGGAGGAATTATTGGGATACGGAAATAGTACACAAAACTGTTATTCGTAATCTATCAGAATCGTTGGACCTGCCTCCACCGTGTCCACGGTCAAGGCGTTTCGTTCCTGTAAAAGGTATCACCGTTCGGAATCGAGAAAATTTCCATAAATTTTGATAAGAGAGAGAGAAAAAGATGGCGGATGATGTCATTTAAAGTACATAAATCTGCGGCACGGTGATTTTTATAATTTAAAATGCGAGGCTTGCGGTTCTTGTTCGAAGGCCACGTGGCTATGGACAGTGAAATCAACTGTTTCCATTTGTTGTTAATGATATGCAGTAGAACGATTAATCCAAACGACACATTGTTGTTGAAAGATGCAGCTGGAAGATTGTTCGAACAAAAAGGGAGAGAAATCCATTCGGATAATCGGTCGAGATAAGCCGGAGTCTAATAATATATCACAAAACGATTGAAAATCAAGTGAATTTGAAAAATGGATTTTTATTCCACACAGGATTGTATAATAATACAAATAAAATATTTGAACGTTCACGAACAGAGTTCTCAGCGTCTTACATGAAAGTATGAATTCTTTTTTCGATTTTAACTAAGATTGATTATACGAAAGGATCCGATGAGAACAATAACGCACAAGAACAAATTTTCCATGCTTAATATAATAAAAAAAAAATTAAAAACATATCGTTTCCGACCGATTTCAGCAATTAAATTTCGGATTCTGGACCACTATGCAGCGATTCCAAAAATCCAACAAAGATTGGATTTTTTTTTCTTGGCCTCTTGACTTTTACCATGGGTAGTATACTCCCATGGAAGAGTTTTCATTAATAAGTTATTACTTATTCGAACACGCGACTGATATCGTGGATCGTTCGGTATAATTGAAGGAGAACGGATAGGTAAAGGACACCTCGCTGTATGATTTCGTAACGCCCGTCAAGGCGAGAGTCTGGTCTCTTGTCAGCCTTAACTGCGGGCGAATAACATGTTTATGCAAAAATCGTAGCCACGAACAATGACTACAAAAAGTATTCGGCCCAATACACGGTGTTACGTAAACCGGCTGGCCGAAAGAAATTAGTCGGTCGTTTTTCTGGCCGAGTGGATCCCCGAGATGCGCCTCTCGTGATTGGATGAAAGGCGCGATTGAGCTTCTGGAAATGCACAGTTCCTTATAAGTATCTATTAGACGTAACCAATTCTGTAATTCACTATACTGTCCTCCTTACTTAAAATGTCCAATCTGACAAATTAATGTTTTTCAACGACTGTTCCAACGGATAATAAATTTTCGGGGGTTGAAACGCCAATAATAATTTTTGGCACGATACTCGTGAAAGCAATTTCATCACTACATAGTACTATCAGTTTCAATATCCCTGTTACTCCGAATTGTTTATCTTTATCTTTAAGTCCAAGAATCCCCGTTTATGACGGTTTGTAGATCGTATTGACGACTCGAGACGTGATGATCGCATCGACCATCGCCTGTCTGCGTTGGGTCGCAACAGAATTAAAAACACTGATATCTATGCAACACTTCTAATATTTTTTTTTTCCACTAAAATTTAACGCCGATATTATTCGGAGGAGTAGAAAAGATTTCTACTTTAAACTCTTTCATTTATTAAATTTCGTAGTTTAACGTCGAACGTGTGACAGTTTTATCGTCGCAGAGAATTTCAAGCAATGACAGTAATCGGGAAACAGAATGGTCTTGCGAATCGTGCAATTAACGAGCGCTTTTTAGCAGCCGTTCTTGTTGAGAAATACAGTGTTTCCTCCATGAATGAGTCACAAGCAACGGTGTTATTCCCACAACTGGGGGTGGGTGGCTCTGGAATCAATCAAAACAGAGTAAACAGAGGTACGGTTTCTGGTAAAAAAAAAAAAAATTTATGAGGGGTTGAAAACTTTTCCGCCTTGCTATGAATGCTCCAAGTATATGTTACACGAGATCGCGATTCCAGTTCGTGAATTTGCATTAGCGGCACGGGGATCAGCCGTCGCAGATAATTCCCCTTGATTTTTATGACCTTGCTAGAAAACGTTATTTTGTCCGCCGTAACGTCCATTTTACGTGACACCAACACTGAACGAATTCTATTTGCCAATTTGCATTCCGATACGCGCACATCTTTTTCTTTTCTTTTCTTCCTCGTCTCGCCTCCGCGGCATTGTATTTACATACGCATTGTCGTACAGTGTTCAAAGTTTGATTTTTTACAACTATCGACACACGGAAACCGGAAACCACTGTTTCGTATTTTTCTAACCACCAAGCACGACCGCGGATGTGATCGAGACGTCTGAGATACGGAGATTAAACTAGTTGTTTCAAGTGGAAATCCTTTTGTGCTCGGTGAAACTGTAAATATTTTACAGATGTTTAAACATTCAACGATTAACCCTTTGATTCACAATGTTGCACCGGTGCAACACTCATTTTAAAAGTGCATTAAATTTTGTCATTGGTCACAGCTATCTTTTGTCTACAAGGATCCATAGTTTCACGGATGAAATAGATCCTCACGTTTTCAGTTGAGAAATTCAAGTTTTCCCTCCAGAAATACAGAGAAAAGAAATGAGAAAAAGTCGATCTGTTCAATATCGATATTTTTGACTTCAAAATAACAAGATACAACATGCATCAGTCTCATAATTTTGAAATAATGTTTTAAGGATCTAAAGGGTTAACATGTAAGGATTAAAATAAACATCTTTTTTCGTAATTTTAAAAGACAGCAGAGCTTGTTTATCATTTAATCTAATAATCTTCTATTTTTAATCGTAGATAATTACGATGAAACAATACATGTTTCTAGTAAAACCAATTTAGAATGTCCTCGATAGAATATTTCATTTTTACTGTATTTCATTCAGTAGCTATTTTTAAATCGTCTATTCGTATCATTATACTACATAGCTATTAATTTCTCACTGTCACTTCCACGTCCCTGTAGCGAAATAAACGCGCTTCAATGGCAAGCATCGACGCTTTATTCCGTAACGGTGTGTTTTGTCGTAATTAATTTTGCAAAAGAAATTTATATTGATTTAATTTGAATACACAGTTACCTGGATACGCCGAATAATTCTCTACTGAAATAACTCTGTTCCTATGAATTATTACGCGCTGCACAGCGAACCATAAGTTTTTTTCCCTTGTATACTCAATTTATTCGTTTATTGCTCTCCCGAAATATGCGTCAGAATTCGCGTGGAATTTTTTTTTTGTCGTACAAATCACCTGTACATAACTGAAACGTACGCGAGGCTAAAATTAGTTTCGATCAATACCGGATATTTAAGAGAACGTATTGTTAAGAGATGATTAAATTAAAAGATAAACAAAAACCCTACAGCTGTAATTTAAAATTACGAGAAAAGAAGTTACATATTCACGAACCATTTTCTTCTGTTGATAGATATATATAGCTCAATTTTTTAAAAGTTACTAAGGAAATAACGTAATAAGATGTATATATTGTATTTTTAATAAACAATAATTCTGCATATACAAGAAAATTTTTTAACAGCACAAATATATGTAACCCCCTAAGGGTTAGAGAACTCTTTTTGTTTTTACTTAACAAAGTCATTAATAAAAAGAATAGACGTTTATTTAACCATTAAGTTGTCAATGTCTGATCACGATCCTGCAATAGGTGACAAAAAACATTGTCGTTGTCATTTATTTCCAACAAAAAGTTATCTTCAATTGACGATTACGGTACAAAAAGACAGAAGTTTTGCATTTTTTGCAACGTAATAATGAACCGTAAGTTCTTCACGAGGGCTTGGGAGGGGGCAATGGTGCAACTTTAGCCGGCCCACCGCCCTTCAATATCTGACTCAGGCCATATTAAAACACACATAACACCGCAGGATGTTATGAAAGACCACTTAACATACTTCCTAACGGTCTGCAATTACACTTCGCGCAGACACACTGTGAAACTTTGTCCATGGAAAACAGTATCGTGAATACTTTTATCATTTCCCTTTTTTTTCCCCCCACCTTCCCGACGTCCGTCGAGTTACTTCACATTCGAAGAATTCAGATGAAGGTGATTGACCAGCTTTTCCGTTTAGGATCAACGAACGTTTAGGTACAGCGTGTTGGAAATCCATATTTTTTTTCATGAATTTGAATTTTGTCATGTTCTAAATGTTTTTAGTAAGTCTGATGAATTCAGAATTGAATAACAAACATTTTTTTAAATAAAATATCGCCTGAACAGTCTACCGAGTTAAAATGTGTAATCAAATATTTTTCATACTCTTAAAAGAAAATTCAGGTCTGAAAGAGTTAAACAAGGTTCGTACTGCCAATAGTCAATAAATGTACTCTCTATTGTCACTAAAGTGATAAAGTAGGTGTCCACTGTGGTAGACAAATGCAGTTAGAGGATTAACAATAAATTGGTTTATCATAGTGCTATAAAAACTTCAATTTCTTAGAATTTTAAAAATTTCAAAAAATGTTAAGCAAATCTTTGAAATCGTCTTTCATCATTGCAACACAAGAAAGAGAATTCAAAAAATAGAAATGTTGCGTTAATTTTTTTCATCGACGAGCAACGTTGTTGTTTTCGTCGTTCAGTTATTATATCTATTACGAGCGTGTAAATATAATCGACGTATTGTGCAAAAATGCCTGATAGCGAAACGGAAGCGACAATATCCGCCTCTGCCGAGACGTAGTAACGTACTTGAATTTTTCCAGGAAAAACTTCGCCAGAAAAGAAAAACGTTTATGACTTGGACAGGAAGAGTTTCCGGGCGGACGACCTATGACCTTTTTTGATCCTCGAGGTGAGCTAACGAATCTTAATGCTTGATCGTTGATTTCTCACGATCGTTATTTGAGGACATTAGTTGGATATTGTTCGTACTGATGTGTGGAGCAGTGTATCTATGAACAATAGCAACTTCAAAATACACAATAGGATTTTCGTGCCAGTCTGCATGACTTACGCCACTTTCATAATCACCGATGCATATGACCCGTTCATTTGCCAAAGTGATTAAGACCACAACAATTATTAAAGAAATTAATTTTAAACATACAAAGTCAAACACCAACTAATTGCTACGACACTGAAATTTGAAAAAATTCAAAAAGTCTGAAGTTAGTTTGGCCTCTGAACGACTCATACATATCATTGGTATATTGACATGCAAACTCGGCTTCCGCTAGGGGAAAAAGTGGCGTAAGAGAAAGGACTTCTACCACTTGGTAAACTTATTTCAAGTACCGAACTAAATGCTAAATTGAATGTTAATTTGACATAAATTACAATAATTCCCAAGTGATAGAAGGCCCTTCTCCATCACTGCTTTTTCCCCTAGCAGAAGCCGAGTTTGCTCGTGAAGGTACAATGGAATTAATTGGTAAAGTGGGAAGAAATTATAAAAAAAAAAAAGAAAAGTAGTTAACAATAATATGATATAAATTGAAGAATATACAATACAGATTGTAACTCTGCCCCCGAAAATGCTACCAACTTTCCAAAAGACCTCAATACAGGTGCTCGAAAATATTAATTTTCGCTGCTATGCGGACGATAGACGCCTGGAGCGGCACGAATCATCGAAAACGGTGTTGTCTATGCCAGTAATGTGCTCGTTAAACGAGCATTCAGTCCGTAGAACGACGGGCGACCGGTCGGATGCATCGAACCCACGCGGTTGCTCTTCATACTTGACCATCGCAGGCGAGAAATACGCGAGGCAGTGTTAAGTGCATCGCAAGCACTTATGCAAAACGAAAGTCGATGGCGTTTCGTTGTAAAGATGGTTTCAGCCGTGACGAATTTCACGTACACGGCGCCGCGCGTGTATTCGCGTACGTGGTACGAATCCACACACGTCATTGGTTTACTTCGTGAATAAATGGCTGACTCGTTGAATTTCCAAGAGAAGGGTCAGGGAAGAAACAAAGAATGTCGCGACGCAGCTTTAATTGAGAAAATTAATTTTTAATATTTTATAAAAATATCTTTAACCCCTTGCCTTATAACATCGAGTCAGACACGTGATGACGATTTCAAAGTGGATTTAATAAATATGTATACTATTCATTTTCTTCGAGTCGAAGTGAAATTCTGTTTCGTTGGTATTAATATTTAAGATTTAGAGTAAATGTTACACTTGGCCTATAGATAAAATTCCTTTTGTATCTGGGAAAGTATTAACGATAAAGTAATGCTTGAAGGTAAGGTGGAAATCTTATTAATTATTACACAAATCATACTATATATAAATCTTATTAGTAAATAAATATATATCGTATATTTCTGTATATCGATCTCGAACATTCGGCGAGTCCAAGTGTCATCTCGAATGTTCGAGATTCACCCAGAATGTGTTAAACACAAGAATAGCGCGGCCTTGTTAATCAGTCTATCATCTGTAACGAAATAAAACGCATCGTTCTGTTTGACTTCTTAATTCTGTCTTGTGCTGATCTCTGTTCATCCTACATTACTTAATAATTATTACACAAATCTTATTACTTATCACATAATTAATTGTTTTGCATTCTTATGCAAGAAAACATTGAATAAACGAGCATTTAGTAACTATTGCTTAAAAATAAAATATTGTAAAAATATTCGTCGGGTTCATCAGACCCCACCTTTCCAGTCAAGGGTTTACGATATCTTGTGTGGACATTTCGACCTTGTCACTTTTCGTAATTCGACAGTTTTGTAGTCACGAATGCTACCAAATGAGTGATATACCGTATACTTAGTAAAAATTGATTCAAATGCGTATTTGCACTTCTTCGTATTAGAATTGCATGAAATAGTAAATAAAACGGAAAGACAACGAAAATTGAACGGTTTGTGAATAGTTAATATTCGCCAATGCATGAATAGCGTAAGCCTCAAAGAGCTACAACTTTCCGATGATTCCACTCCGCAGAACTCGTACTTAACATTCCCTGTTTTGTTCCCCTCTGTTTATCTTTCTTTTACGTGTCGGTAATGAACTCGTTTCTTTTTCCGCATAATTTCGTTGTTTTTCTACGAAAATTGTATATGAAGATTGATTAGTTTAATATTGAAACGACGCATATCGCGTATGAGTAATGGTTTAAAGGTGCGTGATGCATTGTTTTATTTATGCTCTTTTGAGTTAAAAAATTGACAGGTGCGCCTGAGTCACTTTGTATATAAGTGAAAATCCTAACATTTTGTTTTTTAACTCCATTAGGTGTACCAACAAGTCATTCATTACAGTTCCAATGTGGCGGAAATACATTTTAAATTCAGAATATGTATCTTCCCAATCTTTTGTTTAGTTGAAATAGAGGTAGATGTTTAGAACAAATAATGGATATTGTTAATATGGAATAAATATTTGAATTTAGCAAACTACTTATTGGTACACCTAATGTATCCTTGTATTAAATATTTAAAAAAAATCTAATGTAATATAAAAACTTTAGTGGTGTGGCTCCTGTGTTGCACCTAGAGCTAAAAGGGATCAAGGTATCGAGTACAATGGCACGCATTACTAAAGAGTCTTTCCCACTGTGCAATCCGCCAAAAATGCATCGTGTGCTTGCGCAACACGAAATTTTATAACATAACTTCCCATGACCGGAATACGAATGTGGTCAGGTTCATCGTGGACGCATTGCAATCTGAAACAGCTAATTTCGTTGTGAAAATCTACGACTAATTTTAGCTGTTTTTTCTTCTTCTGTCTCTCTGGCATAATTTCGAAAGTGGTTTGAAATTCTCGATCACCCTGTATAAGACTTTTCCTTTAAATGTTTAGTTGATCGTATTAATATTAATTGTCCAGTTTGTGGATCAGAATGCTGGGAAATTAAAGTTCGTTTAATTACTATTTTAGTAATTAAGCCAGTACCGTTAAGCAGAATTAATACTGGACTAGATTCACGGCCAAAGTAAATCATCGCGATCATTCCAGAATTTTTAAACTACAATACGGAAAAAGTCACGCTAGTAGACAGTATCTGATAAAATAAGCTTCAAACCTTCGAGAACTAACTTCTACCTTGTCGAATAATACACTCTTTAATAAGTTTGCCAGAACAATCGAGTGAAAGCTTATAGATCGCTGACCAATCACTGTTAACGAATTTACAATATAATTCGATTACTAATAATATTCCATTGATTTTTATTTGAAATTACACCTGCAATTTCGTCAGAATAATTTCAACACCGACCAAATCATATTTCTCGAGACCAGAATAATAACAGGAGAAAATTTATTATCCTGTTGAAGCTAAATAGATATTTCTATACATTTAGATGTCCCTAATTATTTTATAAATAGAAATTTCCTTTTTCTCTAGAGGGTTGTCAGGATAGAAGGACTACTCTGTATTCCTTCATACAGAATATTCACCATCAAATTACAACTACCTATTCAAAAGTACAAACAATTTCACCAATTCAACCCCCTCAGTCATACAAGACTTTTTTTCTTTCATTGTATTGTCTATCGATTAGACATTTTAACACGTGGACTGCCATGGATTTCACTTCATTTCAGCACGTATCTACTAGTAACCCCATGGGTGGGGGGTCATCGATGACCCACAACGCTGAAATTAATTAGAACACTTACCACCAGAAAAATGGTAACAATTGTAAACTCTTGCCACCAGAAAACTGGTAACAATTGCAAACTTAATATTGATTTCGTAATATAAAACAGCTGCATTCAGTCACCCTATACAATACTTCATTATCATTATACGCTACCGTTCGTCAGTACCAGGACACCTGGTCTCCAACGAAGAAAATATGTTCCATAAAAATTACATATTCCGGCCGACTTTTATTGCTCCGTATTACCATACGTCCATCGAGCTTCAATATTCCCCCCAGACAACATTTACTTCGGACCTTCGACAATTTCGTAACGCCTTATTTCCATTTACTTCGCATCCGACAGATCGTCCTAATACCCACGAACAAAAGTATCTTGTTGTCCAACCTCGTGGATAGGACACACGAAATCCTTCCCACAAGTGACCACCTATCCCTTAATGAACAAACCATTTATAACTAGATTATTTCTAAATATAAGAACGAGAAATTTTCACCCGTTCTAATCAGATTATCATTTTTCCTAAGCAACCTATGCAGCTGAGAGGAAAATAAACATTTCAAATAGTAGTAAAAAATGGCAGATAAACGATGTGACATATTATTTAGTATACTTTAGTAGCTCTTGAATATCGTCCCGAACTCGGGTCCGCGCCGGGACAACAATCGTATAGGGAAAAATGCTTCAGACCCTCGTAAAATCGTTTTTGCCCGAAGCCTGAGCCTCGGTAACAAAAGCTTTTATGTGAATTTTTCTTCTGGGAAACCTTTTTTCTGGGTTGAAACTTATATTTATGGACAGTACTTGTATTGAGTATAACGATACCAATTTTGTGTTTACAAATCGTTTCGTGGATATTTTTGCATGTCATTTGATACGTACTTTCGATCAATATAAATATACAGTGAAAAGAATAAGTTTCCCAGAGGAAAAGTTTACCCCGAAATATTTGCATATTTTTTTCAAGCCTAGTACAGTAATAAATTAAGCCTCAACAAAAACAATTCAGTTCACCTACGATCACTGAAAGAATATATTTGCCTTTGGAGAGTTAAGCGTAGCGACCTCCGAGCAATCACCACGTGGAAACAATCACATTCGATCAATCAACGTTCAATCCACCCAACAACCTGCATCAGGTGCCCAAAGTCAGACCTTGTCCAACACCGTGGCAAGTCTCGTGTATACCGCGTGTCTAGCCGCGTAAATGGCCAACAACACACACACACACACACACACATAGCCGACTGTTATGACTTACGGGGTATCCGAGGTGTCGCACATGGCCCCTCGCGAGCGCGTCATCGTCCGTTTCACGCGGGACAAAAAGGTCCCTGAAAGTCTCAAAGTTCAACGAATGGTCATGCAGGAGAGGAGAGAGAGACCGAGAGAGAAACATACTACACACACGCGGTCAGCATTGGCAGGCCAAGCCGAGCTGTCGCCTGTCCCGTCGTCGGTTAGTAGATACGTCAATAGAAACGGCGTGGAGGGGATGGGGGCCCTCTGTCCCCTGTCCAAAGGGTGGGGAGAAGCTGTCTCCCGGCCTCTCACGCCGCCGCGGGCAGGTATAAGGAACTCTGGTTGGTCCCCGGCACGCTCAGTCCACCTTTCGTGTCGTTGGCTCGTCTGAAAAGTGGCTGGCCCACATATCATTCCCTTTCAGTATAATTCCTTCTCGGACACCGCGCGTTTCCCGTTCGTCGTGTACACACACGGTATATACCAGTCGTAGCGGTTCCACAAACCACGTTCAATCACCAACGCGCAACCAATAGTCGACCAACGGAGCTTCGCCAAGACACAACACACTTCGAGAGTACGGATAACAGTTTATCCTACACACGATTGTTCCTGGTGAGTTGACGAAAATATATACGGACAGACATACACACATACGATAGTTTTCCGGTGGATAAGGAAAGGAAGAAGCTTTAACGAGCGCTTAACGAGTATAAACACCCGACAGTGTTTCTACAGCGAGGAACTGTACGGGTTTATCTTGATCTCTACCGGTTAGGCTTACGATCGACGAGATTAATCTGGGAGATTATGGGTGCAGAAGGTTGATCTTCTGTGGTGCGTGGGGATTTCACTGGGACAGTGATTTTCGGAGATTTTAATCATTTTTCGGTGAGCTCGTGGGCTGGTTTTTGGGTGATTTGAAGAGTTTTGGAGATTGAGCGAAACTGGTTGAATATTTTGTATATGATTTTGAAATTTACGGTATTGTTCGGTTTTATGGATTGTGTAGTTGAAGATAATGATCGACCGGTGATCTAGACGCTTCAGTTTCCTTTTTTTTTTTTTTTTTGTTAGAGTTTGTTGGAATCTGTGCTACTTTCCAAATTCTCGAAAGTGTCTCTGTTTTCTAGCAGTGTCCCGACGATTCTTGATCAGGGATCGGATGGACCTGATAAAAATTTTTAGTTGGTCAACAGCGAAATAACAGTAGTTTCTTTTACTGTTCTCATTAACGTTTGAGAAAGTTTATTCGGTTTAGCCTACATCGGTCTTTGGAGATATTTGCAAAATCGAGAAATTCTGTATTTATATAGTTTTGTTTATAATAAAATTGTTATGTTAGGTATTATCAAGTTAGGTCGTATGTAAAGTAATGCAGTTTGATTGTTTATTTTTGTATCGTACTGCAAGGTAATTAATTGTGACGGTCCAGTGATTTAAAAGCATCGTTTTAATTGATTTTGTGAATTTATTGAACTGCACGTTGCCTCGAAAGTATCTTAATGTTTCTAAAGTTCCTTCATAGTGCCTCATTAAGAATACAACCGAGCTATTGAAATGTTCAGTTACTCGTGAAATAACAGTGATTTCTTTTTATTGTTATTCTTGCTGCCCCAAGAAAACAATCACGAAATGAAGTTTAGTCACTGAAACGTCACAGTTTCGTTCAATCTCCCGGTTTCTTCTCAAAATTTTAATCAAATGCAGACCAATTGAAATTAGAAATATTTTTTAAATCTTTCAAAAATAACAATAAACTCATTTCGTTTAGAAAAGAATATTTATTAATTACCTTCAAATGAAATTTAGAACTAAAATGATATTTCGTCAAATATATCGTAAATCCATTTCTGTGTGTATTTTGAATTTAAGCTTCGACGAATTGAATTATATAGTGTTCTCCGGAAAATGATTTTTAATTTGCTTTTTAATTGTTACAAGACTCGATAAGCGTCAGCTTTTTCCTTTTACCTGCTTTAAATACTTAACAGTGATTCTGACGTGTGTTTGTTTTTTTTTTCTTTGCTCGTGTTTCTGACGGCCAGGCTGAATTCGGACCTAATCGTCGATTACCACGGAATGGGTAAGCCAAAGAATTAATTAAATTTTATTTTATTCATCCGCGGGCTACCGTTTGAATCTCGATCTTGCTCGAAATTCGCTTAATTACATGTTAAACGCGACTACTTAACGATCGATTTTCATCGACGAATTGATTTCGATCATAAAATCCGCATAAATATCAAAGTTAGATTAATTTTTATGCATCAGCCTTCTAAATATATGGCGTGAATAATTACAACATTTAAATACATTGTCAGTGTTTAAACAGAAAAAATAGAATACTCGATTCTTCCAATAATCATACAATATAAATTGATTCATTAAATAGATCGACAAAAATATACTTATTTCTTAATTTCCTACAATTGTAGGTTCAGTTATCAGATTTTCAATGAAAACAAATAACTATTTCACATACATAAATCTCTATAAATTATTAGACTGACATCAATTGTCACTAATTACACACGATAAATAAGTTATAGAAAGAGTTACGAAAAAAAACACAATGAAATCTCCTCGGAAGTTTCATTCAGTGTCAAGAAATCTCTTTGAGCGTCTCGAATCTTCGAGTAAATACTCGTCTCCTTTCTACAATACTCTGTGCCTCGCCACGTGATTCTCGAACACAATCTTCCTAACTTCCTTAAACTCCCAGACTTCCAATTAATTATTTAATAAAATGTTCATATTTTAAATATTTAGGTTACTAGTATTTAACTTACTTGAACTAATAGAGTTCCCAGTAATTATTTAGTAAAACTTTTATGTTATAAAAATTAATATTTTTCATATCTAGAATATTAACATTTTAATACTGCTTAACTTGCTGAAACTCGTAGACTTCCAATTATTTAATAGAACGTTCATATTTTAAACAATTAGCATGTTAATATTTTAATAGTATTTAACTTCCCGAAACTATTAGACATCCAAGTGTTTATTTCCTAGAATTTTCATATTTTAATATTCAGAATATCAACACTTTAATACTGCTTAATTTCCTGAAACTAGTAGACATCCAATCAAGTCGGAATTTTGATACTTCAGTAGAATTGCTAGTAAGTCTACTCGTGTGACACCATTCTCGAAGAATTATATCAAATACGCCACTACTAGAAAATTCTGGTCGTTAAACGCTCTCGAAATGATCCTTCGTTCCACTCAATCTGAATCTCGAGTTACACCGAGACGGTTCTTCGAGCATATAATACCCGCTGTAGCTCAGCGCTGCGTATTCTCGAAACACGAGGGACTAGAAGGCGGAAATTTGTTGAAACGTGACGGGATAAGGTGGATCGTGAGTGTAGCGGAATCGTCTCCGTGGCTGAAGCCCACTTTAGAGTCACAGCAAGACAGCGCGCACGAGAAAAAGTCTGGCATGAATTTAACCGGGCACGATTCTCTCGGTTTGAATCGTTTAATCACGCGGTTAAAGAGGAAATTTCATCGTGTCTCGCGGTGATTCCGGGCTTGATGATGTTGCCCGCCCGGCTGGCCTCTCTAAAGGGTCATCGGCCACGACATTGATACAGCTCGATTACGCCGGGCTCGTTGCGGAAGTGTCGGCATGTAAGTCGGAGTCGAATTAATTACTCGAATCTAATCGATACACTGCATAGCCATTCAATCGACCGTTCCTTATACTTCACGGTGTGTATGTGTGTGTTAAAGACGGTGTGAGTAGTAGACTGTGAATGTCCATTAATTTACTCTGGTAGCTTTGCTTGGTGAAAAATAGGGGTTCTAATACTGTAGAAAATTTGATTTCAATAGCTCCAAATTTAATAACGTTATTCAAATTTAATATAGTCAAGTTCAGTAAATGTAATTATCAATGTCTTCAAAATTAATAAGTACAGTAAATCATCGATGAGTGTTCAAAGGCTCCCTGGCACTGAATACTGAATATTTTATAAACTAATGGCCATACACGGTTAAAAGAAATATCATTGCCTTCAGAATTCCAAGCTCTATTGTTGTGATGAATCTCATTAAAAAATCACTGTTACATCTGGGGACCTCTTCTTGTCAGTGCCAAGGACCGCCTTCGAATACTCATCGAGGATTTACTGTACATCGGTCTCTTATCCCAGACGGTTATGCCTTCTGTCTTATTCGTCTGTAACGTCGCTATTAGGCCGGATCTTTTAATATTGATAGTTGACCCTAATATTCGTGTGTTCGAAAAGATGGAAAGAAGGTCCAGTGCCAATTGGCAGTCACACAGTAACGTGTTTGGACGTTTCTAATTGGGGCCCATGTTTATACTGTATGAGTTCTTCACTTGCCAAAGTGACTGAACGCCATAATAATACAAAAAGGTTCCTCACTAGTCAACTATCCTGGCAACAAAATTTTTAAAAAATTCAAGTAGACACGTACCATTATTCCCCAGAGCCCACTTTCAAGTGGACACGTAGCATTACCCTCACGAGTTTCCCTCTTACAAGCACGTAGCAGTGATCTCGACTAAAGAAATAATCTCACGTGGATACGTAGCATTACTTCCCCAGAACACATTCTCAAGTAGACACGTAGCATTAGCTTCGAGAGTTTCCCTCGTAGAGCAGTGATCTCTAGTAAGGAAATCTCACGTGGATACGTAGCGTTCCTCTGATAGCCTAGTTTCAAAATGGAAACATAACATTACTCTCCAATAATTGCACATCACCTCACCTCCATTCTACAAAGTAAAACTGACGAAAGTCTGACTCCTCTAATAAAAATGCGCGTAGCGCCTTATCCCTGGGACGTTAACTCTCACGTAGACAGATAACATTATCCACAACTCTCGAATAAACATCAAACGACTAGTGAACGTGAAATTCTCGGACAGGTGAAGGCCATTCCATCGTTCGAAGGTCATCGATTGCGACTCTTTGAAATCAAGGCCCGAATTTTTTTCTTTTTTTTTTTTTTTTGGTAGAATGATCCGAAAGTCTAGCTTTGGGACGAGACAAAAAGGTCACTTGTACGCTGGACTAACCGGACACACATTGCCAATCTACCTGAATTCTCGTAACATCTGAACTGGCTGTTCTTGAACCTGTGCGTCTGGATCTCCAAATGTGACATTCACTCGTTACGGAATACAATCGCTTAATTTAATCTAGGGAATTGCGTCATTTTCGGTGGAATGACCTTGCTTGACCTTCGCCAACAGAAATCTTCCGCTTGATTTTTTCTCGAAGCTACATAACGACGTTTTCGAAATCAGAGAAACAACGATGACATTCGTATGTCGGGAACGGGCTCAAAATGGAAGGACACGATCAACTGCTTTGTATGTCGATCTTAAACGGTCTCCGAAGTTCAGTAACTCTTACGCGTACGAGAATCGCGAGAAATTGACAAACGGGGTGCAAATAACTCGTCCATAAAACCAAAAGTATCTATATTCACCTACGTGTTCGACACCGAGTCGAAGGAATTTATGATCTTCCTCCATTCGATTTAGAACTCCGGGGTCAACTTTTGATGTCAACATTTTTTCCTGCCTTCGTTCGTAA
This sequence comes from Dufourea novaeangliae, assembly GCF_001272555.1. NCBI lineage: Eukaryota > Metazoa > Arthropoda > Insecta > Hymenoptera > Halictidae > Dufourea > Dufourea novaeangliae. The sequence continues at coordinate 1,732,798 of NW_015374010.1, read as the reverse complement.
TTCTACCGAAATGACGTAATAAATTTATATTTCCACGCGGGTAAGAAAATGGTAAACATTTTTCAAATGTACATTCAAACGAACCCGTAAAATCGTGATAGGAAGTGAAGAAAAAAGCAGACAGAGCGTAAGATTTTTATTCGTTCCGATGACGGGATTAGCCGCGCGCAAGTTCTAGGTCTATTAACGACTAGTGCAAATTGACAGTGGGACGACAGGAAGTTTCCCGGTACCGAGTGTATTAACTCGAATCCACTACCTCTGTTTCAATGGAGTCTCTGTTTGTCGCGACCGTTGGATCTTCCCCGGTCCGGGTATAATGATCTTTGGACAAACCTGTTGGGGGAGAGGGAAAGTGTTAATGAAACCGAAGTGATCTCTGACAATCCAGCGTGTACAAAGAGGAAAAAGTGAAGAACGAAACGTAGGTATTAACGGGAGGAAAAAGGATTTCCTACTAATTTACAGGTGTTGTTTTAACGTCCTGTGTGTTTTCAAGGCGGCGCGCGCGCGGGAGAAGCCCCTTGTTTGCGAAACGTTATGATCTTCTTGGAAGATCTCTTACGTAGGAAACGATGAGTTTCCACGGTATTTTTCATCGATGCATTGATCGTCTATTCTACGACTGGAATGTTCTCCGGAAATCGCGGCTGGGATTGAGATTTTTTGACAATGTTTAGTCGGGAAGCAGTCTAATGATGCTTTTCTTAGAGTTTGCTCGGTCTTTCGCACGTTTTTTTAATTCGCCCAGCAGCGATTCTATTCGAAAATTTTCCAGGAAATTCCTGAAATCGAAGATACAATTTTGGAAACAGGAAGCTAATGATTTTGTAACTTTCAATTGTGATTCCCTTTCGTTGTTGCTGTAACAAGTGGATAGACTCTGGGAATGTCTTTTTTTTCGAACGATCTACAGAAGTTAGTACCATCGGTCGTAAATTCACTCGGCCATAAATAGCACATAAACGTTACCAGAATGCGCAGACTGTTGACTAAAAAAGTTTTTATTTCTTCCTCGTGCCGCAAAAAGATTATAAATTTCAATTTACACATTAAAAGCATTAGTGTGCTTATGATCTACACGAGTGCTTTTAGGTATCGCTCTATTAACCGGGCGTAATTTCGTCTTTACATTATCCTCTTTATTTGTTCCTAAACGAATTTCTTTTAACATCTGGAGGTTTCTTTTCTAACTGGTCTATATCGTCAAGCGATAAATTTTTTTTACTAATAACAAAATATTATATTTTATCTTTCGAAGTATATAATCCCCCATGGCATCGAGATACTTGACACATTGTGCGATGCAAAGACTTTTTCCAAAGTCTACTATTGGAATGTTGTTCAGAGCATTCGATTTATTCTTCTGAATATCTTAGACTCTCTTTTTTTTTTTTTTACCAAGAAAGGGGTTTTGCAGATTAGCCACCAATTTTATTCGCTGAATCTGACCCCTTCTGATCTCATGCTGAGCTCAAAGCTGAGAAAGCATAGTTTTTAAGACGTCGAGGGCTTTAAATAACATTCCAACTACGGACAAACAGTTTTTGGGCTTTGTATCACAGATTTGTCGTGTGTATTTATTAATGTCACGGGGACCACTTTGAAAAATAAAAGATATACGATTTATTCTCTGAGATGTCTCTGTTCTTTTTTTTGTTCTGTTTTGTTGCTGCAGTCTGGCAACTTTGTTGTGCGTCCATGTGTACATTAGAAGTTGGACAGTTTGATGATAAAGAGCTTTATACCAGGCACTTATAAACTTTCGATTTTTATGCACATAAATCAATATAATCTTAGAATGTCGTTTCACTGCATACATCTGTAATGACAACGCATTGTAAAATCATTGCACTTTGTGTAGAAAGTACACCGATCAGTTCCAAATAACATTTTGCATAATTCCTATTGATTAATAAATGTTCGTACAAGAAACGTATTTTCGGAAGCTTTTAGAATAGATATTGCACAACAAGAAATCAGATACTCGCGTAGGTAGTTAAATTAACAGGAAAAATGTTTAAAATCGACATAAATAGACTAGCAATAAATATTCGTACAGTTCTCACTTCCGTACAGTTTACCAGAGTGTTTATAACGTAAACATCATATGACCGCTTCCTAACGATAATAATTATCGTTAATGTTGTTGTTGTTTATGTCAATTATTAACATTTATATAAGTGTGTTTGAAAACATTATCGACATCAGTGATGTTTCACCCATTTGCATCATATGAAAAAAATGAAGAATATGGCCATTAGTTTATGAAATATGTAATGTTCAGTGCCGAAGAGCCTTCGAACACACATCGAGGATTTGCTGCATACGCTTCCCTGATAGTGACCAATAAAATCGCGCGTACATACAAATTTAAATGCTTTGAATTCGGTTATATTGATAATTTTATGCTATCTTTTATGGGATGTTGAATTATACGCTAATGATACAAATGGGTTAAACATTTAACATTATCCAAAGTTATCGTTCAGGAATGTGACGAAAACGAGCATAAACTACAATGGAAGAAAGAAAAGTTATTCCATCGAGAATAAACAAGTGTCCATATACATATTTTTCGGGCAATAATGTACGCATTATAGGTACAATTCGAACGAAAAGAAGCTTATCCCCGGACACACTGAAACCATCACGAGGCGTTAACAATCAACGGTGTGCAGTCGATCGATATTAATCGAATTGTTCGCCTCGTTTCCACCCCGTGAACAAAATTCACGATTCAATCCGATTAATCATCCCCCTTTATTCGACGTTTCAATAGAGCCTGGCCGATTTACGTGCTGCGGTATACAGGGACTGACGTAAGAACACACCCGTGTGCGTACACCGTCTTCTTCGTGGTCGCGATTTAACGATTTTGCAAGTACAATCCCCACCCCGTGACTAGTAATCGGTATAACCCGCGAAGTGTTTCATCACTTTCACGTTTTCATTTGGTGCCGACGTCCGTCTGTATAAATAATTCAAGCACGTTGACGAGCAGCGAAAAGAAAAAAGTCGATTGAAAATTAATCGTCGTCGGAACACAGGAACGTGTGCAATTAATAAATTCCCACGGGTAACGCATTGTTTTCGGCGAATTTCGATTAATTTACGGATCGTTTATTCCCGATTGAAACGGCTTGTTAATACCAGACACGGCTTTGTCGAGCCTTTCTCGACCTTACAAATTAATTTCCCCTCCGTTCTCCTTTGAGCTTTTCCTGTATATACCAGGGGAAACGTAGATTCACGTTTGAGGAAAATTATTTCGGTGTGTTGTTATTGTAGGCGGTCATTGATCAAAGTGGGTACGTGATAGTCCGCGTGTAAGACCGTGTATACGCTTGAAAATCAAAGGTTTTGTTTTTTCATTTGAAAAATCGATGATTCGACTAGCCTTTGATTTTAGTTCGAGGCAAACATTGGTCTTTAATTCCAGTTTTTCTGAAACTAGATCCGGAGAATTTTATTATTTACATACCGATGCGTCTTTGGTCTTTTTATAATAATGTCAGGAATGTAGTATTCTGTTTCATTGGTGGAAGTGTGTGTAATTCGTACACGATTTGTTTACCATATGTTGTAATCAAGAAAATGAGTAAAGAATTTACACAAATCACTCGCAGTTAAATTAAGAAGAACAGGATTCAGATATAACCTACATAACCCTAAAGAGTTAACTCGCGAAACCCGCTTCAAATCATACAACACTTAAAACAATCAAAAAATTATCATATAAATGAAAGCCCTACTGGACCTTATTTCGAAGTTGCAGCAGTTTGTGTTGTACTCCACTAATCTACAACTAGAACCTAGTAACCGTCTGATACACTAATGATTAAAGACCTGATACTTGTACACAATACTGGATAACCCGTTGAAATTATCGAGAAATTGAGAAAGTACACAAGACGTGACGACCGTTGGAATTCAGGCCAAAGATGGCCACTTTAAACGCACCTATAAAGGTAGGCAGCTGCATATATCGGTGTATCACAAAAACGACTCAATATCTTAGTGACAGCTTCAAATAGGGGCACACCCCCGCGAGAAAAGTGTAACAAGTTCATAATTTTCAATTTCCATTTCATTTCATCGTTTGATGATCTAGATAAAGTTTCACCAGTTGAAGTCGAATACTTCAAGCGATATGGCACCTGGTATCACTTAGTTTCATTCTATGAAATGCTACTTAATGAATCAGTTATGTATTCCTTCTTTGAAAAAAGAAAATTACTGGTTTTCAACTTGTGACATTTTTCTTCTGGGGATTCAACTACTAAACAAGACAAAATGACTCTTACAACGATGATTACAATATTATAACAATACATTGTCTCGTATCATGTGCAACTTCTATTACGATTTGGAAGTGCAGAAATTAGTTAATTTATAAATTTGTAAATTTTCAAAAGTTTCTCAGGTTTATCGACCGATTGAAACAGATATGCGTTTATCGTCGGTAGTTGTAGTGTTAATACCAATTATTAATACGATGCTTTATTGACTAGAGTCAGGTACGAACCACCTTAATTAACCCTCATCCGTCCCTTGTGTCAACTTGACACATTTTTTTCTTATAAGAAATGACGTTATTCCGACACACGATTCTCTAATTCTTTCGAGTCGTGTATATTTCTATCGATGATCTTTATTGTCTGTCTCTGGTCCATTGTTGAATGGGTCCCACGTGTTCTGTGGGCTAAGCCTGTATCGTAAGTAGAGCTGCTCTCTCGATCGAGACAAGCTCGGCCGGTTGCTTGCGTGTTAATAGTTATTTGCTCGGCCGGTCGACGTACGGAGATCGCGCGTTAAAAGTGTGTCACGAGGACGTCGACTTCCGAATTGTAATGCGAGAATGATCGGCAGGAAGAGCGCGCCTTTGATATGATTCGAACGAGACGCGCCATATGGAATTCCAATGGATTCCCTCGCGGTGCTGTACTGTTACGCGCAAATAGATGGATCCCCTAACTGTTTTTTATTTTTGCGAACGGAGGATCGATGTTTGTTCCTGTGAACAGAGTTTGGCAGAATTTTATTCGAATAATACCTACACTGTGAAAAGCAGCAGTATCTAAGGTTTAAGCTTTAAACAGTTAATGAGATTAAATAATTGTTCGATAAATGCCGATTCATTCATAAAGAAGTATTATTTTATTATAAACATTGAAATTTCCACGTTTAAACAATTAAAAATGACGAAATACTTTTTTTTTTATCTTTTATTCGTTATTCGAAACTTTTTGTCTAGATAATAAGTTTGCCCATCCCTACCTGTGGAGATAAATAAGACGATAATAAAGATCCCCTTTTGGTTATATGATGAGAGTGTTTTGTTTTTCACTATTTGTCTTATATAACACACTTTGAACCTAATCAGTTTTTATTCCATCGAAAAAAATGTCTAAAAAGTGATACAGTTTGGGGGCCATCAATGAGAAACGACGTTTGTACCAGGCTCGAAGTAATCAGAGAATTACCATGAATGTATGCAGCATTTGTGGATCTTAGATTGCTCCAGGTACTTAGAACACTCATGGTATTTTATGTCTGGTAGGTTGCGGTAACAGATATCTATACTTTGGATGATTAGGTTGAGCAATATAGGATCTGGTGATTTTCTTTTTTAGACGAAACGAAACGAACATTTATTAATGTCGCGAAACTGGTTTTAGAAATGGAATTCAGAATGTAGAAAGAGCAGCTATTAAGGTAATTTATCGTCGGATAGAAAGAAGGGATCTCATTTCACTCTAGAAAAAAAGTCTGATTTTGCAGGTGTCATTTAGAAAGTGGAATAACCAAAGTGGACTAATGTATTTTTGCCAAGAGCCATAGCTTTTGCCCCGTTCGAAAGCGAAGGTATTCATATAACGTTAACTTTTACTTTTCATTGACAAGCTAGTGTATTTAACTTGCATAATTATTATAATATAAATATATTGGAAGCTAGTGTATTTAACATTTGGAACCACAGGATTTTACAATAAAAAAATGCCTAGTTGTGCAGACATCTTTTTGTATAAAATGTGTAAAAATATTATTTTATTTCAATTATATTTTATTTTTAGCAATTTCACGATTTAAAGGTGGTATGAATAACGCCCCTCCACGCGATTTGGGTGTAAAAAAAAGGTAGAACATTTTTCATACTACGGGGCTTGAAAGGGTTAAACTTTGCATTATCTATATAATTATAATCTAAATTATTATAGAATAGTGTGGCGTAAATTTTAAACGTTTAAATATCTCTGTTGGAAACAATGTTCTTCCTCAGTTATTGGTATATGCAGCGTGTTCAAAATCCCCCAAAAAACAGCTTAATTCTGATTAGAGAAGAAATTGTCTCGAGTCGGAACAACTTTCGGGTTTTTACGAATTTCGTTGTTAATTATATGAACTTCTGTTTAATCTCCTTTTCTATGAACAGCCCGGCAACGAGTGGAGTTCGCTCGAATGTCGGTGGGTTCAGGTAATTATTACGCTCGAAACGAATCGGGAGCACATCATCGACAACGTTACCCGCCGACCGAGTAACGAAGCACAAATTTCCCTTCAGAGTCAATTTCCTTCTTTGGCCGATCGCTTTGCCCCGAGCCTAATTAAATCACGATCTATAACTGTTCCGTGAACTCGACGACAAAATCACCCCGATGCACCATTGCGGCCTCGATGTCGTGTTCCTGGTCATGCAAACTTTAATTATTTCGATGAAACGTCGGAATCGCTGAAAGCCAACAGCCTCATCGTATGGCAAAAACAATTTGAAATTTTTTATATAAAATTTTGGGTATAAAAACAACGTGAAAGAAATTTTTATTTGTTCACCGGTGTAATAATTCGAGTAACGAGAGACACAAGACGCAGTTGTCTAATTGACATAAACGTCGATTTAGCGTTTCGATTACTGAAATCTACAGGTTATTTCGAATATTAAAGTAAATTGATATGTTGCCGGGGCAGGGTTCGATTCCGAAGCAAACAGAGTACAGTTCAAGTATTTACATGAAAGGTGTAATATAATGTCAGAATATTAAATATTGAAATAAGTACTATATATTGAAAGTCGTATAAATTGTGCATTTTAAATATTGTAATACACTATTCAATTTAAATGTTGACTTTTAACCTGCTGCTGCTTTAATTATTGGAGTACGCAGAAATGTTATTGAAATATTGACGTCTGGATAATATAAACCTAAGACTGCAAAAAAGTCCTACAGTTCGTAACAGTTAGACAAATTCTACAGTTCTGATAGCGAGGATACAGCCTACAATTATAATATTGAAATAAACCGTCAAATGTTGACTCCTCAATTTTTCTTTCACTGTCGCCTAGTGGAGAATTTTTTATAGCTCTAGTCGTTTGAGTACTTTCGATTGACAGTAACTGCTACCCCATTTTTGAAACGATAACGAGATATAACATTTCAGTTGGTTATTATAGGTCTTACAGGGTTAGTCGTTGTCGGATTCGTTATCTTTGAGACGTGTGGTCTGTAATTATAGGTTCATAACAAACTAACACTGTAGAATTAAGGAAGCTAAAGGAAAAATACAAGGAATGTCACAGAATAGCTTTAATCAAGAAAATCATTTCTTAATACATACTTTAATCCACCACTGTTTTCAACCAGTATATTCTAACGTTATCTTATATGGACAGTTTCTACTTTGTAACCCTTTGATTCGACGGTTCTATAGTCCCGGTTTGCCACCAAGAAAATACATTCTACAGCCATAAAATCACTAAAAATGGATTTTCCCGATTTTTCTCTTTACCTTCCAATTTTAACCCTTTAACACCCAGACACTTAAATCGTTAATTCCGATATTAAAGCAACCTATTTAAACAAGATTTTTAATGTATTTTTAACTCTTTAATGTCTAATATACCAACAAGTAGCCCGCTATTTTTCGTGAAACCCTATAATTCCTTTCGAAATAGTTCAAAAACCTATCCTGTATTAACAATATTCGCTATGTCTTCCCATCCATCTCCTCCATGTTGACCAGACAGAAGATTGGAAAGATAATTATATATATAATTAGATATACTCAATCTAAACTATATCATGACTATAACAAATTACTGATTAATACACCTATTGAAAGGAATTTCGAAAAAAATTCGCCAGAAATTCTCAGCTCAACGAGTCCAATCGAGCATTTAAATCGTCGATTCCAATCTTCAAGGAAACTTGGAGTATTCCGAATATTCGTGCTATCGAAGCAGCTCGAATCAATAATTCCGTATATCGAGAATTCCGTATATTCGGAATAGAGGGTGGGGGGCCCCTTATGAGAGAGGAAAAAAAACGAAAATTGATTCACTTTCCTGGGGGAGAAGCTCGGCGAATGAAGACGCGTTTAATGCTCACCCCGACAATCTCGCCATCCCCCCACCAAAGGGGGCGAAAATATGTTTCTTGGCGGTTCGCCAAGCGGACACTTGAAGACCGATAGCTACGTAACACCCGGTTTGTATTGATCCTCGAGATGATAGCGAAATGGGAAGCAGAGAAAACAGGGAATTTCTTTCGGATTCTAATGAACGACAAACTGTTCGTACACATATCCGACGATTGCCAAAAGGAACGATCGTTTCGTGTCCCGAAAAAAAAAAAAAGAAAAGTTCGCCTGACATCGTTATCGTAATAATTCGGCGCACAATAGAGTTCCGTGCGGAGACCTGCAGCCATTGAACGCCTTCCATATTGCAGTCTCGAAGTAATCAGATTATTGGATTGAGTCATGAATTACCCTCCGTTTTACAATTGGGCTCGTCTAATACAATTGAAGGCTAACTCTTGGTCACTAAATCTATTTCATCATTATGAAATTTAAAAAATTAATCGACGAAATTTTTATTGTGTTTTGTTGAATTTTTATAACAATCACTTTTCCGTGCGATACCATCGAAATTAACCCTCGAATGGTAAGATGGGTTTTAACTTCGGGGACGAATTTAGTAAGACTAGAAAGAATATTTTTCTTATTATTCAGCTGTATTTAGTTAAAATATATTTATGAATATTAACGACAATCAATTCCAAACGTCCTATGATTTTCATTATGTCTGCAGTCTCCAGAATTACTTTATCACCGATAATTCCCCAGAAACAAAAAGAATTCATGTACGTATCGCAATTGTACATTTACTCTAAAAGTTAAACATTAATATCACGAAACTAGTATTTCACTTTGATTCAACAAACATGAATAATATTTCTGTTTGTCGAATCCATTTTGATACCGTCACTACGAGCCTGATTCGATGTTACAAGGCAAGTGGTTAAGTAATTGTTCTCGAACTCGCAAAGTTAATTACGAGCGCCCAATTTACCGTGTGCGTCCTACGGATTGTGCAAGTAAAACGCTCTCTCATCAAACGCCGTCCAGGCGTTTACATACACGCGTTCAAATAAACTTTCACTGTTGCAACCTAAATTTTCACCGTCGTATAATCGCCATAATCACCGGTGCAACCGGCGGTTTACGTCCGCGTATTCTTTCCGATTACACCGTCACGTCGCGACGGCCGTGTGCAATCTTGAGCTGCTGCGTTCGGCACTATTAAATTACATTCTTACGTTATCTAACCACGCGCAACGTGTTATCAAACGTTAAAAAGGATCCATACACCGGCAACAGAGGGACCGTTTAAATTGCCAAATAGGTTAATTACAGATTTTGCCCCTTTGTTCGCGGAATCGTGTTAAAAAATTCAGTGTCGTTATTTCACTTAATAACTTCTTTTTAATTATATATAAAGACGAGTAAATTCAGTTGATTAAAATAAGCAAATGACTAAATATTGATCTCTTGTCAATTCTTAGAAATGTTCATTTACTTGATATTTTTTCATTCACTGGTAAAATCTGTGTTTTTTCTACTTTAATTAAATTAATCGCATGTTTGGCATTTTCAAATTGATATCTATAGGTTATAGAAAGGTGTAGATATTAAACAATCCAATTTTCATGTGCGAAATATTGAGTAGTATAATTTTAATTTAAAATTCAACATTAATAGTTCCAAAATCTCTTAACTGTTCATTCATTGGTGCGTTTACCCTATAATAGGTTCATTTTATTAGCAAATAACATTCATAGGAGTTTTCTATATAAATATTGTTTACATAAAATTCGTACTAAAGTATTTCGTATTTAAATTAAGAAAACATAGATTATTTGGTTTAAAAAAATATTATTTATATCAATAAAATCGACAAAAACAGGATCGAGAAGGAACATTTGCCCCTTTGACAGTCTTCCCTTCGCGAACATAGTTTGCACACACGATAATTCGCCGAAAGTTATTAAAATCGAATGCTCGTATTACTTTCAATTTATTCGTAATGCACGTTAGTGGAGTCAATTTAAATTATACGACCCTGATCCCACGAAATTTGAATCGCGAAATAAACGTTGCAATTATAACATTAATATTAGAATTTACTACCAATTGTACACGTGAACCAACCATAAACGATACGTCGATGATACGATTAATGCAATTCAGAAGTACAATCTACACAAACAACGCGTTTTGCAGCATTAAAAATCATGGACGGAATTTATGTTAATTCGATTAATCCTTTGAGTGATATCTACGCGCAACAGAAACTGATAACACTGACATGGACCGTGGCGCGCGCATGTGCGTCAAAGAGAATATCGGATAATGTCTATTTAAATAACAATCAGACAATTTGGATGATACATAATTGTACGTAACAAAAGATCAAAGCAGAGACATCTAATTGTGCTGATAATTCACAAAAATTCGAAACAATAAGTGGAAATTTATTTTTAATATCAAAAGTGAACAATTTCTACTTTCTAACCCTTTGTAATTCGACAGTTCTGTAGTCCCCAATTACCACCAACAAATACTGATGACAAGAACTGAAAAGATAGATACACATCATATTATATTGTTAAATTTATCTCCGTTTATTCGGACACCTTTTCACCCCCTGGAGATGGAATTTCAAAATATCATTTAAACGTAGAAATTTAAAGTAGAAATCAGTGGAACATCACATCTGGATTAAGAGATCTTATGAAATGCACAGAAACACATTTCAGTCCTTTTCACCCCCTGTAAATAAAATTTCAAAACGTCCCGAAATTACTTTCCAGGCATTTGAATAACTAGCATTTTAAAGTAAAAAGCAGTGAGATCTCTCATCGGGACAAAAAGATAGGAAAGCTTTCCAGGAAATACATTTTATCCCACTTTTCACCCCTTTAGGGGTTGAATTCCGAAAAATCCTCAGTGGATGCCTACGTCCTAAGAGGAAGCTATCCCTAAAATTTCACGTTCGTGCGTCCAGCGGTTTAGGTTCTACATTGACATGTCAGTCAGGACTTTTCCTTTTACATATACATAAAAATTGGCACACGTAATAAAACAGACTGTCAGCGAAATGAACCTGTCGCAGTTATAACAGTAAAACGAAACCCAGCAGATCTGCGTGCGTGAATTCGCAAAAACATATCCGTCGTATAATTCTATATGGAACGGTTGATCGTGTGTCTCGTATGGGAAAAATTGAGAAAGGAGCAAGGAAAAAAAAAAAGAAAGATGGCGGCCGTGGCGCGGAAAGGGGGTTGCGTTAAATACGGTGGTCAGCAATGACCGACAGAGAAAATCAACGCGGTTCAATGTAAGGTACGAGACGGTAGAAGGGAAAACGGAAAGGAAAAAGATCTCTCTGTCAGTCAGTCGGTCGCGGTCGTTGTTCGTCGTCGCATAACGGGTTTTCATGTAACGGGGTCGGTCGTCGCGTTCCTCTCTTTCTTCCTTGTTCCTTCGTCCGTGGAGGCCGAGGAACGGGGCGGGTTCTCGTGACCGTTTCGAGGCCGGGACGCTGACCTAGAATCCCGGTCGGAGCCGCCGCGGCTTCTCTCTACGCTCCTAGCGTTTCCGAAGTTGCACTTGTCCCGTCCCGGTGTACAGGGTGTCGCGGAAAGAATGTGAAAATTTCCGATAGGCTATTCAGGAAGGTGTGACAGGTGTCGCGGATAGAATGTGGAAATTTCCGATAGGCTATTTGGGAAGGTGTGACAGGTGTCGCGGAAATAATGTGAAAATTTGCTAAACTGGACTATTTAGAATGAGGATAATACAAACGAAAATTTGAACGAAGTTGGACTTGTGAAACGTATACATAGTGTCATAAGAATATAAGGAAATCGTGTATCGTATGCATGAAAATTCGAACGAAATTGCATGTGTCAAACGTATACACGGTATGATAAAAAAAATGTATAAATTCGTTGACAGGCTGTTTTAGGAAGGTGTGACAGGTGTCGCGGAATAAAATGTGAAATTTTTTGACTTAGACTATTTACGAAGTCGTTTTGAGTAAATCGTGTTGTATGAACGAAAATTCGAACGAAGTTGCACGTGTCAAACGTATACGCGGTGTCACAAAAAAAAAATGTAAAAATTTGTTGTCAGGATATTTAGAAAGTCATTTTGAGTAAATCGTGTATTATGAACGAAAATTCGAATGAAATTGTACGAGTCGTAGGTACGTTTAATCGTGTCATACGAACGAACTTTCGAAGGGGGAGATGCACTTGGCGATATATAGGGTGTCGCAAAAAAAAAAAAACGCACAAATCTTTGGCAGGTTGTTTCGGTAGTCGTTTTGAGGAAATCGTGTGCATATATATTCTAATTCGTTCTTTCTCTCATACATCGAGTTCTTTCCGTTACATTACAAGAGCATAACGTTCGTTTTGTTGAATATTTACACGTTGCTGTATTCTCACGGGGTTCACGGTAAGAAGTTGCAAGAAACCGTCGCGTGGCGAAATTCTCTCAAAAATATCAGCTTCTTTCCTCCCGTCTCTATCCGACTCCATTGTTCTCTCGTGAGGGTAGAACGAACTTTTCTTTCGAGTCGCTCGTTAAATACCGTTAATAATGCAATTACCTCGAGGGGGAGGGCTAAATGGCGAGTGAAAAGCAAGTGAGCAATTAGCTTCAGAGATTTCAAGGAATTGGGAAACGCTATTTCGAAGGAAGGAAAGAGAGAGTGTGAGAGAGAGAGAGAGAGAGTATAGGCTGCTCGTTCTCTTTATACGTATCGTTTATCGGACATTGAGAGGAGTCGTCCCCCGTGTGGCCTTGCTCGGAAGCAATTTCTTTGATCATGATAATTTTAATCCGGCTATGAACCGAATCGCTGCCGAACGAGATTAGACACCCATAATGACCTCCCTTTTTCGTAACAAGGACGGATACCTTTAGTCTTATTACGGGTTTCGCGAGTATTTAACAGATTATAGTGTATCCGATCTTTCGAGTATTGAAGCGTATCAGAATCAGTGGTTCTGTTTCGATGACTCGATGAATCCACCAATATTTCGAATTGTAAGATACTTTCAATGGCTTAAGTGTTCCGAATAATTCTGAGGTGCTTTGATTGCTCGTATGTTTTGAATGGTGCAATCCTACGTCACCCCGAATTACTTTCATTATGAAACATTCTGAATTCTTGAAGACTTTATATTTGTAGAATGCTTGGAAAAATTTTGAGTATTTTGATTACTTTTTTTAATTCTTTGAGTATTTCTGAATACTGTGCGCATATTTGAATACTTTGAATATTTGTAAATGCTTTTGGGCGTTTTGAACACTTTGAATATCTTTGAGTACTTTGAGTATTTTCGAATGCGTTGAGTATTTTTGCTTGCTTCGAGTGTGTTTAAATACATCGAGCACTCGGATTTTTCATAACGCTAAAATGTTTCGAGCACTGGTGAGTTCAAATTTTATATGAAATTGTTAATATTTCAAATGAAAATGTTTTAATTTCATTTTCAGTCCGTGTAATGATCTATCGATAGCTGAATAACCGTGTGGCTGTTACTTAGGTAATTACTGTCGTGTAACGTTTTCCTTGGGCACCGTTCGCGGGGAGCTACAGAATGTGTCGATGTTGCGAAAATGTATCATAGTAAGGAGAACAGTTGGACTGTTTAGTGAATTGCTTTGCCTTGAGTGCGACGAAGTAAAAGTTGCTGGCAAAAGTGTGACTGCCAAGATTATTTCAGTCTTCGACTGGGTGAACTGTTAACTATTCGTGGGAAACGATTTGTATCTACTAAACATATCACGAAGACGTGCCAAAAAGGTATATACTTCGAGTGTTAGTGGCACTCTTAAAGTGTTAAAGTAAAACAAACCTCTTTGGGTTGTGTGAAACTCCAGAAAATGAAAGAGTCAATATTGAAGGTTCAGAAGACAAATTTGGGTTCTGCGAGCGTTTTTTGTTCACGGATATATTGGGCGTACCGACCAATGAATGAACCACCTTGTTTTCTTAACTTCAATATTTCTTTCTCAGGAAATCGAAAGCTTATTTCATTTCAGTAATATCTGTTCGCATTCTCCAATAATCTCCATTATTTTGAAAAAAGAGAACGATCTCAAACCACCTTACTAATTTCATTTAAGTAAATAGTGAACTACTTATTGATGCACCTAAGTAATTGGTTCATTAACCTTAGATTACGAATGTGTCGTAAAAATTACGATCTCAAAATACAAAATTCGTAGATAGCTATATATCGTACAGACAATCTTAACGTTTGTCCTGGCTGTGTTCCTTAATTATTTGAATTATTGTTTAAACTGTAGTTCTTCCACAATATAATTGTTGCCAAAAAGTCAATCAAAATATTATTTCTCCAAGTTACAGTGTTCTCTTCGAGTAGTAAATTTTACGAAAGTTTCGTCATAACGTACTTCACAGTGAAGTATCGTAACCTAGATAAATAATGGTAATAATAAATAATAAAAATAAATAAATAAGGTAAATAATAGATTACTTAGCACCTAAATAATTTGTCACCAGACGCGCGTTTCAGAGCCGATAAATTTTCCAGATTTCTGATTCCCCGTTTCCCAAAATCGACGCGCAATCGACACATCCCCGGCACCACGCCTCGAATTTACCGAAGTTACATCACCACGCTTCTCGTAGTCACCAGGTAAATTTGATAACACGTTCGCTCAGCACACGATCCCACAGTTAATTACACCAGGTGGTTCTCGAAGTATGCGATAAGGTAAAGCTCACGCGCGCAGAAATTATCGTTCCTCGAATCTTCAATTCCTGGCTCGTGTCTCTCAACAGAGGTGTGAGAAAAAAGGAAAGAAACAAAAAAGAATTGAAAAAACACAGGGGAACGAGTCAAGGGAATCAAACAGATAGGAAATAAACGGCCACGATTGATCGTACACACCACGAGAGACACGTTTCGTTCCGTATGCCGAAAATGTGTACGAGTATGCTAATTTTTTTTTCGCGCAACTAAAAAAAAAAAAAAAAAAAAATGCCTGATATAGTACCCGTGACGCAATTTATCGAGTATTTTTAAGCAAAAAAGTGGCCCACGTTATGTAAACAGGTGAACGTTTCCTATGCGTAAGAGTTTGAATATCCTACAAATAAATAGGTATATACATGTAATCGTTTCGATCATTGAGAAGGTTACATTCCCGACTGAAGGAATGCGATCGTTTCTTATTCATTACTGCTGATGAATATCTGAACGCTCGGTGAGTTTGTAATAACTTATTTTCAATATTTAAATTTATTACTGATCAGTAAACTGCAGATTTTATGCATTTATAGCTTATAGAAGTCTGTACAATATGATAAAGGACAAAACTGTTATCAGATCCAACGAGTTTTCTATTCTATTCTGAACCTAATATACATAAGAGAAGAAAGAATTTACTACATTTTCTCTTGTCTTTATGAATTATTTTAGAAAGTATCATTTTGCATTAAAATCCGCAGTCTACTGATAAGAGTACAGAGGGGTAAAGTGTTCACCAAAGCTATACAGTTATATACAGAATAACTTGTTAATAGCGTATTAAGTATTATTCCTTTAACTACTAATAGCAGTTTTTCTGTCAGACCTTCATTATTTCTAAACTAATCCTTTTCCATTTACAGAAGAATCTTTTCCAACCGATCCATTAATTACAAATTGCTTACTCTTCAGTAATATTACGAATTTGTAAATAAATAATAAAAACGATCGAATAACGAAAGGGTTAAATCAATCGATCGATTTTCAACGGTTCGTTTGGACGTAAAATCGTGCGATCGCGACGATTCCCGTGGCTATTCGTCGATCCAACGCAACGGGGACAGTTGAAATATTAATTGTATCGTCGGACGTTAGCCGGTAGACAATTTGTATTCTTCGCGGGACGCTGATCGATGCGAGTTCGATGTTAATGAGCCCCGTTCCTTGTTAGGCGAAGCGGAGGTTGCGTCTGATGAGATCCTCGAAACGAGGCGAGATTGCACTCCTCTGACATTGGTCGCTTCGATTATGCGAATTAGGAGCACTTACGTTAACCGATTATGCCCGAGGAACCTTCGGGGCCGAGGAAAAGCGCGCCGTGGAATACGAAGAAGCGGCGCAATGGCGGAGGAAAGTGTTCTTGCGACAGGCGACTGTGTTTGCTTGCCAATCGACTGCGCTCCTTTTTGGTGGAAAATATTGAGGTACAATAAGGGTATTCGAATTGTCGAACCTTTAGCTGCGACGAAAAGTGGCCAGAATTTAATTATTTAATAACACGGGACAAAAATCGTAACGTCTTCCCTGGGTATTCTTTTCCAAAATGGCGGATATTGGAGAACAAAAAGTACTACAATTAAGGCAACAGATTGATTATTGAGTTTTCAAGTAATATTATATTGGATAGAATTCAGAACATTGCTAATTTAATAATGTAGTGATATAATACAAATTCGTAACATTTTCCCTGGATATTCTTTTCCAAAATGGCGGATATTGGAGAACAAGAACTACTACAATTGAAGCAACAGATAGATTCTTGATTTCTCAAGTAACATTAAATTACACAGAAGTCGATTACACATTGTTCCACCCAATAATGAAAATCGATTAACAATAACCAATCTTTTTTTTTTTTTCTTTCCAATCAAAAATTTATTCTCTAAATACCTTTCTTAACTGGTTATTCGTGAAAAAAATTAATTTAAAAAACACCTTCCAGGCGGAGTCGTTTGACAGATATGTCTCGAGGGAACATGCGTCACGTGTGCTTCCGTTTTTTCCGCACGCGATTGGCGAAACCTACGCGGCACCGTACATTCGGTAATCGACCGTCGCTCCCACTCGCCGTGACATTATATTAAGAAAATTTTCTATCGAATGGAACTACGCAACGCGTCAGATAAGGAAGCCGGCAGATACCGTTCCCTCCGTTCTTTTCCCGCGGAACGTGTCCGCGCGCGGACGAGAAAACCATCCCGTTGCGAAACTATGCAGCGTACTACGTTACTGTATCCACCGATTTCTGAACAAGTGTTTCATCCAGTTTTTAATTTTCTCATTCATTGTTTCGGAACTTGCACGACGGAATGCAATTCGAAGCACAACGCTGCACGTGTCATGAGAATCTACGAAGGTTGCGCGTAACTGTTTAATTCGGGCTGTGAAGTGACAGGTAACAGGAGGTCTCCGCGAAATAACATTTTGCTCATATTTTGTTAACACTTTTCGGTGGAATTTATGCAGTTTTAACGTTTGTGTAACATTCGGGTCAAGTTTGATTTAAAAATATAAAAGGTTAAGCACCAATTCAATACTTTCGTATTAAAATTGGAATATAATTTTATGTGGAGCTAATTATTTTGGCCTTTGTCAATTATACTTCTTGTTAGAGAAATTTGTGAGATAATTGCAATTTTAACCTTTGTGCAACGTTCGGGTCAATTTTGATCGAAATATGAATTTCGATTTCGAATCGAGCCGTCAGTTTGTCAAAATGATTAATTTCATAAAAGTAGAAAAGGTTAAGCACCAATTCAATGCTTTCGTATTAAAATTGGAATACAATTTTACATGGAGCTAATTATTCTGGCCTTTGTCAATTATGCTTCTTGTTAGAGAAATTTGTGAGATAATTGCAATTTTAACCTTTGTGCAACGTTCGGGTCAATTTTGATCGAAATATGAATTTCGATTTCGAATCGAGTCGTATATTTGTCAAAATGATTAATTTCACAAAAATGTGAAAAGTTCAGCATTTGGTACTAAAATTTGAACAAAATTTTCAAAGTGGAGGTAATTATATTGGCCTGTGAACAGTCTAATTATGCTTCTTATTAGAGAAATTTGTGAAATAATTTGTCATCGACATAGAAATAGATTTAGTGTTAAGGAGTAGTAAAATAATTTTTCAGACAGTGCACAAGGGTTTCGAATAATCGTTTTCCTTTAGGTGAATTAAATAAAAATAATTTTGTTTCATCAAGCTATAAATATAAATATTTACAAGCATATTTTCTTCTGTACTGTTATAGTATTTTTTCAAGACTCATCACATCGAAACGTAAAATTTGTGTGTCGCCAGTCCTCAAGGTGTCCGCGTAGAAAAAAGAAAAATTGCATAAACAATTTAACATTCTTTAGTGCTTGATATGAACGTATACCATAACGTATATTGTCACTAGAATTTTTTCCATCAATATATTCAACTCGTTTAGAACCAATCCGTGGAACCAATCATAACCGTCTGTTGACAAGTTTCTCTTCAAACACATTGTCGGAACTTTTTGGTCCATTCATAAATAACACAACTTTGAACGTCGTGAAGTTAAAAATTCATTCTTCCACTGAAGAGATTCTTGCATTCCATGAAGTTTTCGAGGACTAGAAAAATAATTATTGCTGTGCATAGTTGTCATTATCATAGTTTCAACCAGAAATACTGGTTTTTAAAAAGAAGAAATTAGTCGACGACTAATACACCGAGATGATGTTTATGCAAATGTAAATGTTCTCGAGGCTTGTCTTTCAGGACAGGCATAAAGTCGAAATGTATATTTTGTATCGAACATTTTGCGCAGTTGAAAATTTATATGAAGCGTCAGAATTTTCAATGTAAAGGTGATTGATGTCGTTCCGTCATACAATTTAGCGATTTTAGCTGGTCAAGGAGATCCTCGATATCCCCTTTTTTTTTTTTTTTTTTTTTTTTTTTTTTTTTTGGTACACGTGAAAGGTAGTCGATCGTTGTTTTCGATGTTCGTTTTAGAGTTTCAAGGCAGGCCTTCGACCTAATTATTATTTTTATTATTCGCCTCTCTGTTGGGAAATAAGTTCCTGGTTGTCAAAAGACTATACCGTGTATGTTGCCTATTGGATTTAGCTCCTTCTAGGGCTTTCGTACACTTTCGATTTTTAAATACTATTCACCCCTCAAGAAGAGCTTCTTAACCCCTTCCCCGTCTGCATTAAACTAGCAAAATTTTTTCGAAAACCATGTGATATTTTGAAAAAAATGTATCAATCGTTTTCACTTTCATTTAACATTAGAATTACTAGCATTGAATGTCTACTAAATTAAATTGTAGAAATATATATAATCCACAATACAATTTAGCATAATATAGTATAACATAAAATCTACAGGAAATTAAAAATCACTATGAAGTCTACCAGAAACACCATTATAATTTCAGTAATCGTAAAATAAGAAATCTGCAATCCGTTATTTTGAAGGGTTCGGTAGTTGTAGTGTAAAAATTCCATGAAAATTCAGATCACACAAAACACCGAAAACGATGTTACATAATTTAATTGTATAACACACTTTGCTTTAATACATTATTTGAACACGTGGAAGAACAGGTACTCGCCTGATTTAGTCGATAATGCTTCGGTTTCATTTTATTTCACGCGTTTCCGGGTTTGGTTTTGTAATAGCCCATGGCGTCATAAATTAAGTCATGCTTATTATTGGACTCCGGAAGTTTATGCGAATTCACCATTTAAGCGTTAATATCTAAAGATTATAAATGAAAGGGAGTTTTAGTGATCTAGAGATTTTAGTATGTTAATAATAATATTAAAGCTTATTAGAATCTTTATTTCCATACGACTCGTGATCCAGGAAATGCTTACAAATACATAAAGAAATTCACTATTTTAGGCACTACGTAATATATAAAGATTATAAATTTAATAGAATCTTATATCCTGTGTATACTAGTGCTTTTAACGTGTAAATAATAATATTATACATAAATAGTATTGAACCTTATTAAAATCTTGATGTCAATGCATAAACAAATTTACTATTTCAATTTTCGTCCCTTTTGTTTTCAGCTGAGCAAACGCAACGGTCGCAAGGAGTCACGAAATGAATCCAGCAGAAATTAAATCCATTCGTAGCCCGCTTGGAAATACCTGGAACGGCGTGAACGTGTCGCAGTTTTCGTTGCGTCTTTCTAATAGTCTGTCTCCCGATCACTGAGGGAGTTCTCTTCCACTGTACACACACTGTAACGAGAGTCAAAGAAGAAGAAGAAGAAGCTTAAAGGAAAGAATAGAAGAGGGAGAGAGTAGCAAAAGAAAATATACACGTAGCTAAAAAAAAAAAAAAAAGGAGAAGAAAAACAGGGGCAGATCGTATCGAGACCAAAGAAAAAGCCGAAGAGGAGAGTTTACCGAATAAACCCGGAAGTGTGTGGGGGCTATTCTCTGATCTCGAAGAAAAAACGGAAAAGCTTCCGAAAATAGAAAGAAAGAGAGGCTGTCTCTTGGTAGCGGCGCGCTAAAGCTTCCCGTAGGCCCCACCAGTTTGAAAGGGAAAAGAAGTAAAGTAATTAAGGATTCCTTTCGTTCCGACAAAAAAAAAAAAAAATAAAAGAACGTCAAAATGAGCACAATGAGCGGCACCCAATCCACGTCCGTGAAGGACTTCTACAGGGACAGGTCTATCTTCATCACCGGCGGGACTGGTTTCATGGGCAAGGTGCTCGTCGAGAAGTTACTCAGATCTTGTCCTGGTATTAAGAACATTTATTTGCTGATGAGACCCAAGAGGGGTCAGGACGTACAGCAGAGGTTGCGGGAATTGTTGAATGGACCGGTAAGATCACATATTTTTTTTTTTTTTTTAATAATACCCCTTGAATTGAAATAATTGATACGGTGTGTTAACCCTTTTCGTACCTTAGAACCGATATATCGGATTCGTGGGATTTCCAAAAAATACCTTGAGCCCATATATTGGCTTCACATTTTTAATATTCAGTAATTCTATAATTACCGATACGAATATCTAAAAATTAAAATGGGACAGAATTTAGAATTTTGTAGTAGAGTCTCTATGTTAGTAATAATACACAGGTACTATTAACACTAATCATACCAAGACTGAATATATACCTATTTCTACCATAGCGGGTCAAATGACCCGACTTTATGTTTCATGCTTGAATGTATGAAATATGGATGTTAGGAAGGAAATAAAAATATAAATTAAATTTATTATAATTAAACAAAATAGTATGTTGAGCATTTCTATTACAAAAGCAAAAAATAAAAATTTTTAATTCATAGTTCAACGCATTTTTTACATATAAGTGTTTCCATTGTACATTTTCCGCAAACATATTTTTTACATTTAGAGCAAATTTTGTTGGTTTTATTTTCTTTACAGTATCCTATTTGACATCTCATACGTTTATAAGCATCTGTAGTAGACTTAGGCAACGATCCTTTCGTATTTGTTT